>NC_053429.1:15348376-15648376 GCF_007990345.1 Gossypium hirsutum
GTCCTATTTATCATGATATTGCCCACCGGTAATACATTGGCTCAGTCTGTCAAACTTTATCACACGAAACCATAGGTTGTCGCGATCGTGACACACTATGTGCTTGGTGTTGGCCCGCGCCTTTGCCTTGTTAATTTCTTGCAATACCTTCCGGGACCATACATGGCCTCCCTGCATTTGGCCTTTATAACTCGTTGCTCGTTTTGGAAATAGTTCTGCCAAACGAAAATATGTCTCTCGCATAATCGAGGTTATCGGCGAATGACGCGTTCCTTTTAGAACATAATTTATGCATTCAGCCAGGTTTAATTAATTTTAACCCTAAACCCTAAATAATTTATTTAAAACCCCAAACCTTAATTTAATTAATTTATTTAAACACCATAAAACCTAGTTTAATTTATTTAAAAAAATAAACTTAATTTACATAATTTTTACAAAATAACACTAAATCCTGATTTATTTTTTAAAATCTACTAAAATTTTAAATCCTAAGCTATTTTTAAAAAATAACCACTAAACCCTAACTTACTTTAGCAAAACTGTGACAGCCCTAATGTGACCCTAGTCAGAAAGTGGTTTCGGGACCACAAAACTGAGTCATAAAAATAATTAACCGTCATATTTGATGCTTATTATATATATATGCATGTGTGAAAATTTCATGTTTGAATTTTGTTAATTGTAAGTGAATTTTATTAAATAGGACTTATGTGAGAAAATTTAGAAATGTGTTAGGCAAATGTTGAAGTGACTTATTAATACATGTTAGAAAATGCTTGTACTTGCATGTCAAATTAGCCAAATTTGACATTGTGGCCGGCCATGTTATAGATTAAAGAATATTATAACTATTTTATGCTAATAATTTTATGTTACAAAATGAAATAATGAATAAGGTTAATAAAATACTAGTTAGTGGGAGGAGAAACCAAAGTTAGCCTATGTTTTCTCCTCCATTGCCGTAACTAGAGAAAGAAGAGGAAGAAAAGTCTTTAGGGAAGAAAATTCGGCTAAGGTGGATAGCTAAAGTAAGGTAAGTTCAATGTCATTCTTGGAAAAACTTATGCGCCATTTGGATGATTAGTTTAAATTCTACCTATTTTATGGTTTGAAGATAGGTTTTGTATGAGTTAAGTTTCGGTTAAGGTGGATTGTTTTGATGTCATTAGCATGCTAAGTGTGAAGCTTTGTAATGATACATGTGATGGTGGATTGGTAAATTGGGTTTTATAAGGAAATTATGCCATAGCCGAATGTGTCTTGAAGAAGATGTCATATGTGCTTATTATAAGTATATGTGTATTCGGCTAATGAGTTTGAATTGAAGTTTCGATAGGTTGTGGGTTGAGTGGCCGAGTGAATTATAGACTTTGCAAGGATGGAATTTACTTATAAGTTGTGTGTGTATGGCTTTATTTGTTAATGATATTTAACAATATTATATGCTTAGAATTGATGTAGTATAAGTTACCAATGTTCTTGCCGAATGTGTGTTTGATAATAGAGGAGTTTGTTATTGAATGTTTAAATAAATTAGATAATTAAAAATGGTAAGTCAATTGAAGAAGCCATACTTTGTGTGCTTAAATTTCTTAGTGAACATTCGACTATGTCCCTAGTGAATGGATGAATTGATAAAAATTGTTTATAGAGAATTGCTTTGCTATGCTTATGTTAATAATATGAGAAATGAATTAATATGGTCTTAGTGTACCGATTAGGAGCTAAGAAGTTGAACTAAAGATAGAAGATTTTGAGTAAATGTTTCATAGACATTTTCTTTTGGCATTTAGTTTCTATGAATTCAAGCTTATTAAGTGGCCACCTATTCGGCTCTTAATGATTTTTATGTCATGAATAATGAGTTGATGAAAAGGTTTAATATGACTAAACTTGTTTAACATAGCTCAAGAGCATAGAGAGGCAACATCGGATAGAGGAAAAGCTAAAGTCACGGAATAGCCAAACCGAGACTTGTTCAGAAGGATATAAAGTAAGTTTTGAGTAATCGCCTTTAGTATAAGATTTACGATGCCTTGATATGTATATGCTAGATGAACATTATCTTTTGGTCCTATTTGATCTAAGATGTGTGGTAAATAATTTAATCATATGACATTTAGTTGAATGGTTAATTAGGGTTAAATTGGATTGATGAAAGGTAGATGTGATTTGTTTGTATGATCTTCAAAATGAAATGAAAATGATGGTGTATATTTTGCCCTTATATACGAATGGAGCAATTGAATTACCAATGTGATAGGCTATGTGAAAGGTGTTACCATGTGAATATATATATGCGAGAATTATATCCGGACTTCAGGTCCGTAGGCTATAAGCGAGAATTATATCCGGACTTCATGTCCGCAGGCTATATGCGAGAATTATATCCGGACTTTATGTTCGCAGGCTATATGCGAGAATTATATCCGGACTTTAGGTCCGCAGGCTATGTGCTGGACATATATCTGAATTTAAAGTCTTGAAGGCTTTATGCTAGTGACTGGATTCGGGTTCTAACCTAGCAGGCTTAATGTCGATAATTCGAGTAAGGTTATGAATTGAATGTACTATACAGTATGAAAAACAGGTACGCATTTCGTACACTTAAGCGAACCCACTTTTAGATTGAAGTTTCATATATAAGGAATGGAATGTGCATATGTATGTATAGATATACGTATGGATGAATATCGCATCTATGAATATGAAAATAACTACTTCGGACGATGTCTTTATTTATATGAAGGTATACGATTAAATTATTTCTATAATTCATGTTTATGATCGAGGTTCAGGTTGTGATCTCTTTGTATGTTAGTGTATATATATATACGTAATTTCGGGCAAAAAGGTATACAGCTGATTCGAGTTTAATATTTTGAATGTTGACTTATATGTCAAATTTTACCTGTTTAAATTACTTAAGACTTACTAAGCATCATTTTGCTTACTCCGTTACCTTGTTTCCTTGTGTTATAGATTTTGTTCGTCAGCTATCGGACTCGGACGTGTCAAAGTCGAAGTCATCCATACTATCTAAGCCACTTTTTGGTACTCTTCAATTGAACTTGATAATGGCATGTATAGGGCTGACCCTTGTTGTTGAATTAAGTATCTTTTGGTAATGTATATTCGTATAGCCATGCGAAAATGGCTTGTATATTTTGAGTATAACATTATGATCATTTTGTATATATGGTCTTGTGATATGGTTATTAAGTGATGTGGAAATGTTTGGTAATGATTAGCCATTGGAATGGCCAATCATGGTCCTATTGGTGCTACGTATGTCATGGCTAATCGTGATTATACTTGGAAATAATGTATGTCAAATTACTAGTTGATTCATGGAAAACTATGAAATAGGTAAAATTTACCTTAAAATAGATGCTAATAGCAGCAGTGATATGAATTTGAAAAATCACTAAAAATAGTATAACAGGAACTAAATAATGAATAAATTATGTAATCGAATATTGATGAGTCTATTTTCATATGAAAGAAACGAAATGACCATATGAGCCGTATTTTAAGAGATGTTTAAGTTTTCGTGAAACAGGGCCAGAGCAATTTCTGGATCCACTGTTCTGACTTTGGAAATTCACCATAAATTAACCAGAGATAATTAGAAGTCATTCTTTATATGTAAAGATTCCTTTTTGAGTCTAGTTTCATTTGAAACAAACGAAATAAGTATTGAAGCCCTGTACAGGGAGATATCTAAGTCGTAATGCATGAAGGTCAGAGTAGTCGAACCCTGAAACAGGGGAGACTTTAGCTAATAAAATGTACTAATTGGCCCAACAAAAAATTCTAGAAAACAATTAGTAAATATATGTATGAGTCTAGTTTCAGTAAAAATTTACAGAATTGGATTTTGAGTTTCGGAACTCGAGATATGATTTTTAGAGTGACTGTGATGCAGTTAGCCAGCTCGTCTGGAAATTTTAAAAATGAATTGTATGAGCTGTTTAAGTAAGGAATTAAGTCCGTTAGCACCTCGCATTCGACTCCGGCAACAGTCTCGGGTACGGGGTGTTACAAAAACCCTAAAACCCTAAAACCCTAAAAAACCCTAGGGACTAAACATGTAAATATCCCTAAATATAAAAACACGGAGCAAGGGAGCACTTTGTTGGAAATTTCCCCCTTAAACACGGCCACGTAGGCGTGTTTTGTCAAAGTTGGCCCTTTTCCGTAAATAATGTTTTAATTAGCCCATTTCGTAATTTTGTTTGGAAATGGGCCTTTTTGGGTAAATCGGTCGTGATTTGCATACATTTTTATATAATTTTTAAAGTATTATCACTTAAACATATTCAAATCCACATTTCTTGATATGCTACAACAACAATAATATTAACCGCGTTAAAATTTACTTGGTATAGCCACAATATCTTTTTTTCTTATGAAAAGAAAACATTAACTAATTAATTACATAAAAGTACTCGGAAAAGAAAAAAACACCCTTTGACTTGTCTAATTCTAGAGAGGTTAGAACTGTCGTAAGAGGGGTATAAAAAATATGCAAATCCTCTTTTTTGACTAAATCTAGTTTGGCTAAACAGTCTGTAACTTGATTTTGCTCTCTAGGAATATAAAGCTAGAGCCACCATTTTTCTTGTGCCAAAATATTTTGTATACATCTAATCAAAGCCGAACTCGACGTGCTAGAAACTCTTTCTTGAATGGCTTTAACAACCTCTAAGCGATCAGATTTGATTATTACCTTGGCATGGCCTTTACGTTGGGTTAGCTTGAGACCCTTCAAAATACCCCAAAGTTCGACGTCAAAGATCGAACACTTTCGTAGATAACGGTTATACCCAGAGACCCAATCCCCATTCTCATCACGAGCATACGGAGGGGGTATACCCTAAATGTTTTAAATCACATCTTTTGATAACCAAACTCGAAACAACTAAAGATTCCACGACCCTTCCTCTGTGACCATCTCATTACGGGAACAATTAGAATCAAAATTGTACTAGCAGGGATATGTTTAAGCAGAAGCCCTACACTTGGAATCCAAATATCTCCCCAATAGCGGATTTTACTGCCATTACCCACAACAGTTTTACTTATGCAATTATACAATAAATAATAAATGATTATATCACATATGGAAAAATAACATCAAAGTGTAAACTATAATATGTATAAATACACGAGTTTAGAAAAACTTTTAAACGAACAATAATACCTTTTATTATTAAATATATTATTAAATTGACATTAGAATAATAATTTATTAATATTATTATGTGATAATAATAAAAATAATAAAAATAATAAAATATTATATTAATACAAAATTAATTAATTTGGTCATATCTTTTTAAAGTTCTACTTAAAAATAACATAATATATTATTAATTAATAACATTATAAGTATATAAAATTATTGAATATAATTGGATATTTAAAAATAATAAATACAAGTTTTTAGTTAAATAAATATAATTTTTATATATAAATATGATTATAATTAATAATGTTGAAATCATCTTTTTTATAATTAATAAAAATTAAATATGCTAGATTAACATTTTATATATAAGAGAAATTAAATATATTTTTAATTAAATTAAATATCATTTTTATATAAAATGGTAATCTAATCTATAATGTACAAATTTTTTATTTTTTTCTTTATTTATATATCAAAACTTAAAAGAAAATAAATATATTTTATAATTAAATTAAATATCATTTTTTATAAATACTAATTACATCAAGTAAATCAATTTGATACAACGAAAATTCTAACTCGACTAATAGTATGATTCATATCTATAAGAGAAATTAATATAAAGAAAATAGACCACTTAATAATTAGTATTTGCATTATCTATGTTTTTCATTTTTCTTTTTGGTGAAAAAAAAAGAAAAAGCATTAAGCTAAGATTACATCAGAACTAGACACCCTCAAACAAAGGATATGAGGTGCAATGGTTATCGTTGTTTAATAAACTCTTTACACTCGCTAGTGGTTCTTCATGAATAATCAACTGCTCCATTTCGCCTTTATCTTCTTTTGCGAGACAACCTGCCACCCTACTACTCTCTCTCAATATCTGTCGAAACTTCGCTTCCCAATTATTAAGGCACCAGTCTTGAATGAGTTTAACTTCATTGTAGTTAATATTTGCTGTTAGACCATTCTGAATATTGGTTACCAACACTGAATTATCACTTTCAATCTTCACTCTACGGTACCCCTTTGCCCAAGCAAACTTTAGCCTTCAAGTAATGCTCGAGCTTCAGTATGAAAGATATCCGATAAACCCACCACCATTTCAAAACCCCCTATCTAGCTACCATCCAACTCACTCACCACTCCACCTATGGCTGCTCTTAGTTTAAAAGTTTACACTAAACCATCAACGTTTACTTTCACCCATCATTGAATCAGGAATTGCCAATGACCCTTTGTCATGGAATTACATGCATAATTTCTAGCCACATTTTTAATAAAAATAGACCTCGTCTAAGCTCCAACAGAAGATAAATCGAATGGTTGTTATGACTCATTTGATTGAAAATAGAATCATTTCGACTCTTCCATAGAAACCAAGTTGTGATAGAGAAGAAAGTGGGCCATTCACCATATTGGGAAGCAACACTATCATCATTAACAATATTCCAAATAATCCATTGCTTAATCGGTAAGATAAAAAAGACATCTGACTTGCTTCTAAGTACAACAGATTTCCAAACCAATCTCGAGAGACCGTAGTCCCTAACAGCATGTAAACTTGACTCAATATCCAATACACATTGATCATAATAAGTAAAATGGGACATGCCTTACCTGGTTCATTCTTGATTTGTCAAGAGTCAGTTTCTGGCTAATAACCAAAGGAACATTCGAACCCATTGTGGTGTCTTTATTCTCCATATGAATTCATCGCTTGCCATTCCAACTGGGCCACTTATACTATTTAAATTTTTATATGATTCTAAGAGAATTTTACTCCGAATAGCCACATCCATGATATGTGGTCCTCCGCTGCTTCCAACAACGGAGGATTATATGCCAATATCCACTCTATTATCTCTTTCGGGAGAATCGAATGAAGCCATTGAACGTTCCATATCCCTTCTACCACGACATCACAAACACAAATGGGATCTTGAATAGGTGCAAGGCCAGTATAGTGATGACGAAAGATGCCCACTTCTATTATCTCATATTTTTTAAATATATAAAACCAATAATATAATATAATATAATGTAATATAAATTCATTATCCATGTAATAGTTATTATCACTTAATTCGACTTTGAATCCATATTAAATTACACTTATTATTTTAGATTAATTACTGCATAATTAGTGTTATAGTTATATACCAATCATAACTAATATTTAGCACCATAAATATATATCTTAGAAAGACACTCATTGAAAATAACATCTAAAGAATTATTGAAAAAAAATATTTTAGCACTATTTGATAGATTATGTTTTCATCACCAAAAATGTATAGTTTTCATTATTATTTTAGGTGTTTATTTATTATTATTTGATTTTCAATAGTTTTACTACCATTTGATTATAATAATATTTATATAATTGTTATTTTATTTATCATTATCATGTGAAAGATTATGTTGTTCACCAAACAAGATTTTTATCTTATTTTAGGATTTTTATTATTTAAAGGAGTTTTATATTTAATTATTATAAAAATATTGTAAATAAAACTACTTAATTATGGTTAGTTATGATAGTTTAGTTAAAATTTTATCTTACTTAGATAGGAGATTAAATATTTATTTAGGGATTTAATTATATTAGATTTGTAAAAAAATTAAATTTATTTTTAGGAGTTTACTTTCTTTTAAAATTTAGAATTTAAAGACCTATAAATACTTGACTAGCCAAACATTGTAAAGGATAAAGATCTTAATTTAATAAATTTAGCCATGAGTTTTTATTTTCAAGATTGAAAGATTCGCCTTATTTAATTCATTGTTGCCTATGCTTTTAGGTACAAGTTATTTAAGGGTGTGTTGGGAAGCCATTGAATTATAGTTGTTGCTAGTCACAAGTTGATTATATGTGTTGTAAGATAAAGTATATTCTTGTTTTTACATCAACAACATGTTCTCTTGTCGATTTTCAAAACTTGGAGATTTTTGGTTTTCTCGGATCTTGGAAAGATAAGTGATTTTTTGCACCATTAGTGCATTGATGATGTTGATATGCATGAGCCCTTTGATGAAATAGCAACTCAATTGATTAATGGAATTTAAGCAACATGCCCAGAAGGCTAAAACTTCAAAGCTTCTGAATTGCCTCCTACATTAGGTTTGGAACAAGGATTAAATTGCATGAATTTCATTTTCCGAGCCTAGAGATGAAGTTGGAATTAATTAAAAGTATAGAGGCAAAATGGTAATTTTTCTTAAGATGTTAATTGGATTAAATTGATGTTAAATTTATTCGTATAGATCCGAATAGACCAAATATAGAGTTAGAACGAGGAAAAGAAAAAGTATCTGATTAGTAGATTACAAATCCACGAACACTTGTCGAGGTAAGTTCGTGTAATTAAATTGTATATTTGTATGTTTTAAATTGATTATTATGTATGTGTATTGTATAATTGACATGTATGAAAATCGGTCACATATCCGATAATGCTCGATAAGTATTAAGTCCTGCATGAATAAATGAAATTCGATGGATATAAGGTTCTCGAATTGGTTGTGGTCCTGCATGTGTTGCGGACACACCACAGCTTGAAAGAGCATCTTGTTGTTAGCTTTCATAAGCATCTTGATATTTGGCTCTCTTGAGCTTCTCGTTATATAGCTCCTGCAAGCTTTCCGTTAATAGTTCTTCGGAGCATCCCAATTGGTTATGATTCTGCATATGTTGTAGACACACCACAACTCTTATGAGCGTCATGATATATGGCTCTTCGGAGCTTTCTGATATTGGCTCGCTTGAACTTCCTGATATATGGCCATCCGGAGCTTACTGATTAATGGCTCTTCGAAGCTACCCGTTATTGGCTCGCATGAGCTTCCTGATTATGGCTCTTATGAGCTTCACGTTATACAACCCAGATAAGTTTCCAGTTATATGGTTCACATGAGCTTCCTATTATATGGCTCTAAAGAGTTTTCCGTTTATGTACTTATATGAGCATTCCCGAATATGAATTGATAGATTACAATTTTGTACACTTTGTGCGTACTATCCTTGTATCCATCGAGATTTTAAATGGTTCAATGGGCAACGTTCTGATATGAGATAATATGGATTCAGAATGGATTATTATTGAATATATTTGAAATACATGGAAATGGTTTGTACATGTTATATGAATCCATGATATGGAAAATATATGTAAATGGCAATTCAATTGTTATGAGCTCATATATATCCCTTGATATTTCTATGAAATACATGACTAACATTTTTACGAGGATATATGTTTAGGCTTTTGGCCAAGTTGTTTCGAATATGTTTTGTGTGCTTACCTTTAATGTGATTAAATGGTAAGTTAAATTCCATGTTATACGGACTTACTAAGCATTATATGCTTACTTTGTTTTATTTTCCCTGTTTTATAGTACTCGGAAGCTCGTAAAGTTTGGAGGTTGGTCGAAGTATCATCACACTATACCTCAGCTTATTTTAGTATAAATAGTAAACTCATTTTGATTATAATGGCATGTATAGGTTAATTAGCCAAAATGTTGGCTTGTAAATGTTTGATTGATAATAGCCATTTGAATGGCTTATGTTTGATATGTTTTGATGTATATATAAGTGGATTTATCATTTTAGAAGTATTGATCTTGATTATGCATATATGCATTTGGTTATTTAGGTAAATATGAATACTAAGTAGAAATTATAATAAATTCTCATTTGAGGTGCCTAAGAGTACATTAGTTGTGTGTGGTAATAAGTTATGTTTAATGCATGATTTTGGCTTGGTTTGAATGTCTTGAATTGGTTGGTGAATGTGTTTAAGTGTTAATATAGATGGAAGACAAATTGGGTGAGAAATGTAGCCTTGGAAATGGCCTATTTTCGTCCACACGGTCAGAGACATGGGCATGTGTCTCAACCGTATGTGACACACGGCCTAGTACATGGGCGTGTGGATTAGCCGTGTGTCCCTTGCATCTTTAAAATTTTAAAACAGAATGCTCAAAATTTATCAAACGGCCTGGCACACGGGTATGTGGCTTAGCCATGTGACCTCTGCACCTATACGCAACCTAGCACATGGACGTGTGACTTGGCTGTGTGATGTAAGTCAGATAGTTGCACGGGTATTAACACGAGCTAAGACACGAACGTATGCCCTATTTCGAATACCCACACGGCTTGTGACACAGGTGTGTCTCCCCACACGTCCTGACACACAGGCTTGTGAAACAGGTGTGTCTCCCCACACGGCCTGACCACACGGGCTTGTGTCCCTTGCACCTTGGAAAAATTTTAAAATTTTGCGAAAAATTTTCTGAGTACCCGGTTTAGTCCCGACTTGATTCTAATGCATATTTTAGTCCTCAGGGCTCTTAATAGGGATGATATGAATTATTATTTTTAGTTTATGATGTGATTGCTTAATGATATGAAATTGTCTGTATTTAATCTGTAAATCTCAGTAATACTCAGTAACCTTATTCCAGTGACAGATAAGGGTTAGGGGTGTTACATCAATATTTGGTTATAATCATTTTTAACTTACTAATTAAGGGGGAGAAGTTTACTAATCAATCCCTATTTCATAATTACTATTGGTTTTGTTCAAAAATTGTCAAAAGAGGAGATTGTTAGAAGCATTTTTTTGTTTCCAACTACAATGATAGTTGCAACTTAAGGCATAGTTGGAATTAACCAAAACTTGCCTTTTTTGTGTTGGCATATTTTTATCCTAAACATGTTAAGCTTTTCATTTGTGATTTCTGGAAATTATCTATGATCCATATATGATAATTAATCTTGCAGAACCAAATCATCAAAGATTGAATCAGAGTCTTTTAGTGCAATCCAAGTTCCCTTAGATTAAAGAGATTGAATTATTTTAAATTTGGGATATCCTGAAGACCTCGATCTTTATCTTGCCTTTTATGAGAATGATTAAAGAACTTTTTATGTGACTATTGTAGGGGAATTAAATTGCAATAGATTTATATCTTAGCAAGCCTAAATACTTATATATGATTCTGTAACAGTCCGATTTTGGGGCTAGTCGGAACAGTGGTTTCGGGACTACGAATTCGGTGTAGAAAAAAATCCATTTTATTTTATTTTTAGGATCTACAGTTTTATGGAACTATTCTATGAAAATATCATTCGAAAATTTTGACGTTTGGGCGCTAAATTTAGTTAAAAGGACTAAATCGTAAAAAAGTGCAAAAGTTGAGTTCTACTTGTTAAAGGTGTCCAACTACTATGAGATTTTAAATTAGAGGTCCTTAATTGGTAATTAGACCATTAGATAAGTTAGTGGAAAAATGGACATGAATAGGTAAAATTTCAAAGTTATGTATTAAGGGCATTTTGGTCATTTGGTAAATAAAAGAATAAAAAAGGAAAATAAAGTCAAAATTGATGTCCATCTTTTTCACCATAGCCAAAATGCCCTAAAGAGACTATAGATAGGGTTTCTTCAACTTTCAAGCTTGATTGTAAGTGCATGCTATCCCCGTTTGTAACACCCTTACCTGTATCCGACACCGGTACAGGGTCCGAGGCGTTACTGGACTCAAACATAAACATTCATACAAAATCGGGCCATAAAATATCACCCAAGTTAAAACCATTCTTACACAAGCATATTGTCCCTTATAAGGGCCCACGAGGCCCAAAACATATATTGAGTATGGTTCGGGACTAAACCGAGAACTTTCGGAACTCTTGCGAGACTTAGAAAATTTTCTTGTTTTGGAGGGTCACACGCCCGTGTGGTTTGAGACATGCCCGTGTACTCAGCCCGTGAAACTCTCTATTTATGACGTCATCAACACAATTAGGGTCACACGACCAAGTCACACACTTGTGTGCTTAGGCCGTGTGGTGAATTAAATTTCAAAAATCAGGCCCAGACTTCACATGGCTTGGGCACACGCCCATGTCCTGAGGCCGTGTCCTTCACACGGCTGAGACACACGGCCGTGTCTCTACCCGTTTGTTTACTGTTGGATAATCTGTTTTACCTAATTAGGGTGCAGGGGATACACGACCGGATTACACGCCTATGGGGCAGACTGTGTGTCACACACAGTTTAGACACATGCCTGTGTGCCTACCCATGTGGACTACTTTGAGGCTATTTTCCAAGCCTTTTGTCACCCTCAATAACACATGCACACTTAAACATGTCAATGACATCCTACATGGCATAAATGAGCACTTACACATTCAGAAACATGACTCATGCATATTAACTTATCAATTTGTGCTAGCTTACGACTTCATATTTTATTTAGACCAAGCTTATTAAATCACATGCAATATGTAACATCAATTTACTTCCATTTTATACGTTCATGCCTTAGCTGTCATTATGCCATTTACTCACAATTCCATCATCAAAATCCATGATCATATTCACAATTCAACCATGCCAAATGCATTTAACCACATTATGAGTGACCATAGCATATGCATGCATATATGAATAGGATTACATCTCCATAATTAATATGGGTCATATCTCATGGCCATATACAAAATGAATCATCAAATCATTATAAGCCAACACATTTGGTTAAACCAATATGACATACAACAAAAAGATCAAGTCCCTATACATGCCATACTCAAAACACTTGAATTCACTATACCCAAAAGATTAGTTTGATAGAGTGAATCGAGCTCCGACATCCTTCGATACCCGAGCTAGCATGGCGATACTATAAGAAAAATAGAAAAGAGATGGGAGTAAGCATAAAGCTTAGTAAGTTCACATACAAATAAATAGCAACATAAGCATGATTATTATACAATTAAATTAACATAATTTACATATATGTCATCATAGTTACATAGACATAACTTATTCATTCTCAACTTACCAAAATTTCATCACATACCGAGCTCATTTATATGAGTTTTTCGTACATACCTGTACCAAGTTGTAACACATTCTCATATTTCCTCATCATTGACTTACTTGTTGCATATCTCACCGATTTACCCATTGAACACTTGGAATACTATCAGATACACGGAAAGTTTGCACATAAGTGCCACATACGTAGCCAATGCTACCTCATATCTCATATCACACATTGCTCACTCTTGAGCTAATCACGGGCCTGCTCACACAAGCTGACAGTCAGGACGTAACTACATGGGCTACTCACAAAAGCTGACAAGTACCTGCAACACATGCCGGGCTACCCAGCCACCGATAGGACGTACATAACTAGCACCTAGATTCACATAGTCACATATACACATAATCTCATGAGCTCATAATTACATAGTTCCTAACGACATGCCACTCGTATCCTAATCTATTCTTAAGGTTCAAACGGGGTTTTCTTGATGTCACATATTCGTCGAACTCGTTCACAATGTCATGCTCATAGACTATAACGTTGTTCATACACTTGTCATAACAATTAAACATAGAGACTCATACATTAATAAAACATTAAAACATGATATAAAATTTCATTATTTATACATGAACTTACCTTGGTATCAAAATATGACTAATTATTTGATTTAGTCCACAACCTTGTTCTTTCCTCAGTTTAGGTCCGGACTCCGATTTTCTTGATCTATAATAGCAAATTTCACTTATTTAATTATCACATTGTTCAAAACATTCCATAAGTCATACTTTTGCAAAATTATAACTTTACCCCTAAACTTTCACATATTTACAAATTAGGCTCTAGGCTCGTAAAATGAAATGTACTCGTTTGATTTGGTACCCAAGCCTAGCCGAACTTATAACATGCTCATAACAGCCCACATTTCTCATCAAATTGTACATCTTACTACTCTTTTTACAAACTTTACAAATAAGTCATTTTTAGACATTTTCATGAAAAACCACTTAGTGAAAGATGTTTATCATACATCAAACTTTCATACTCCTCCATTAAACATCAACATACATGCATGTCACACATGGGTCTATTTTTAAAAATGAACCCTAACTCAAAATAAGGCTAGAAATAGGTAGATCATGCTTCAAGGATCTTAAAAACATAAAGAACATTAAAAACGAGGCTAGGGAATACTTACAATCGAGCTTGAAAGTTGAAGAAAACCCTAGCTATGGATCTTCTAATTTTCGTCACACACTTGAAGAAAATGAGCAAATTTTTCTTCATTTTTCCCTTTTTATTCTTTTATTAACCAAATGACCAAAATGCCCTTTAATGCCTTTCTTTCAAAATTTCCTAACTATGTCCATTTTTGTCCATAAAATAAAAATTGGGAAAATTTCTATTTAAGGACCTCTAATTAATAATCCATGGCAATTTTATGCTTAAAGCTTCTAGAACTCACATTTTGCAACTTTTGCAATTTAGTCCTAAAAGTTAATTTGGATACTTCTTCACAAAATTTCTTCATGAAACTTTCACACAAGTATGCAATAATATCGTAGACCTTATAATAATCATAAAATAGTTATTTCTGCTTCAGATTTGTGGTCTCAAAACCATCGTTCTGACTTGGCCCTGATTTAGGATGTTACACTGTTTTTAATGCTCTTTACATTTTTGAAGTCGTTATCATCCGATCTATCTATTTCTACCATTATTTTGAAGTAGTGTTCATGTTTAAAAATTTATCCATGTGTGATATGCATGTATTTTGATGTTTGATGGAAGATATTGTATGTTTAAGGTGTGATAAACAACTTTTACTAAGTGATTTTTAGTGAAAATGCATAAAAAGGACTTATTTGTAAAAGTTATAAAATGGGTAGTAGAAATGTGATGTTATGAACAAGTGGCCTATTATGAGCATGATTTAGGTTCGGCTAGGCTTGGGTAACAAAGAAAATGCATACATTTCATTTTACGAGCTTGAGGACTAATATGTAAAATTGTGAAAAGTTAGGGTAAAACTATAATTTTGCCATAATGTGATTTTTTGGATAGCATTGAGTAATGTGAAAATTAAATAAGTTAAAATTTCCATTATAGATCAAGAAAAACGAAGTTCGGACCTTGACCGGGGGAAGAACAAGGTTATTGACGATTAGGTCCATTTTTTCCCATTTTGTTCAGAGGTAAGTTTATGTCTAAATGATGCAATGTTATATTATTTATTTAATGCTTAATATTGCATAAATTGTACTATAGTTTCAATGGAAATATTCAATGATGTTTCGACGATGAGAAAATCCCAGTTGAACCTTAGGAATAGTTTAGGATACAAGTGACATGTCAATAGGAAACCATGTGTTATGTGATCTATGTGAATCCGGGTGCTGGTTATGTATGTCCTACAGGTGACTAGGTAGTTTGGAATGTGTTGCAGATACCTAACAACTTCTGTGAGCAACTCGTGTAGTTACGTCTTGACTGACAGCTTGTGTGAGTAGGCCCGTGATTAGCTCGTGTGTGAGCCCTATGTGTTATAAGATATGAGGTAGCATTGGCTACACATGTAGCCCTTACGTGCAAGATTTTCCATAATTCGATAGTATTCCAATGTTTAACGAGTAATCCGAAGAGTATGTCAAAGATGACAAAGTATGTGACTATGTTACGAGTTGGTACAGGTATGTATGTATAACTCATGAGTATGAACTTTGGTATGTGATGAAATTTTGGTAAGAATGCTAATGGGTTATGCCTAAGATATATGATGATATTTATGTTAACGTATGTTGAATAATTATATGATTAATGTATGATTAATGTTGTTTATTATTTACATGCAAACTTACTAAGCTTTAAAGTTTACTCCCCTTTTCTTTCCATTCCTTATAGTGTCTCCAAGCTAGCTCGGGGATCGAGGGTCGTTGGAGCTCGATTCATACTATCAAACGATTGCTTTGGGTATACTTGGTTTTAATATTTTGAGTATGGCATGTCTAGGGACTTGGTAATTTTGTTATGTGTCATATTGGTTTAGCCAAATGTGTTGGCATTGTAATGGTTAATGATTCATTTTGTATATGGCCATTAGAAGTTGACAAATATTAACTTTATTGGTCATTGGTATATTTTTGTGATGAAGTTATCATAAAGATGAAAGAAAAAGAAAGTATGTGATGTTTATGCATGATAGATGTTATTATGTGTAATTGATGTATTGACATCTTGTTTATGGCTGATTTGGTTGTATGTATATGCTTAGATTTTGTGTTTCTTGGTGTTGTGCAAGTTGGTGCAAGTAAGGGTGGCAAAATGGCTTGGTAAATAGCCTTATTTTAGCCACACGGGTAGAGACACGATCGTGTGTCTCAGCCGTGTGAAGGACATGGCCTAGGGGCATGGGCGTCTGTCCAGGCGTGTGAAGTTTGCACCTATTTTATGAAAAATTTTGAAAATTAAATTCGCCACACGGTCTAGCACACGAGCGTGTGACTCCTTTTGGTGCAGGATGCCATAAACAGAGAGTTACACGATTTAGGAACATGGGCATGTGTGACCACATGGCCAACCCACATGAGAGTGTCCCAAGCCACACGGGCATGTGATCCTGTTTTGATGAAAAATTTTCTATGTGTTTTAAAAATTTTTAAAGTTCTCAGTTTAATCCCAAACCACTTTTAATGCCTGTTTTGGGCCTCGTATGCTCGTTTTAGGGATAATATGTTTGTAAATGAAAAGTTTTAAATTTGGATAGAAATTTATGTCTTGATTTTGTATGTTAGTTTGTGTTTAAATCTGGTGATGCCTGGAACCCTATTCTGACGTCGGATACGGGTAAAGAGTGTTACATTTAGTGGTATCAGAGTTACGGTTTAATTGGTTCTCAGACTAACGTAGTGTGTGTACGAGTCTAGCTATATATGCCATATATAAATTGTGATAGTGTGACGACTCCTGACAATTTTAAACTATGTTTTCATATAGTAAGGGATCCCGAACAAGCTGTGGAAGATGATGTAGAAAGTAATGCGCCGGCTCATGTTCGAGGGCCGGGAGCCGACGCAGTTTAATAGTAGACCTCCTACGGTTAGTCAGGGAGAAAGATGTAAGGAACCCTTCCTCCACATGATGAATGAGTAGTATACGAAATTTGTTCGAACAAATCCAAATTCCCAAACTCCTCCACCCCCTCCTAATCCTCAACCTGTTCCTGTAGTGCTTCAAGGTATGGACTTTATAAGATTGGATAGAACCCCGGTTGATAAGTTCATAAAGCAAGGGGCTGAAGAATTTAGAGCAAGTGCTGGTGATGATCCCGAAAAAGAAGAATTTTGGCTTAAGAATTCTATTAGAGTATTCAATAAATTATCTTGTACAACCGATGAATGCTTGAAATGTGCTATATCTTTATTGAGGGCCCCAACATATCACTAGTGGAAGACACTAGTATTTGTGGTTCTGAGAGAGCGAGTTACATAGGAATTCTTTTAAAAGGAGTTCCAAAATAAGCATATCAGTGAATGATTTATCGATCAGAAGCGTAAATAATTTCTTGAGCTAAAACTGGGCCGCTTGTCAGTTGCTGAGTATGAAAGAGAGTTTGTTTGGCTCAGCAAGTATGATAGAAAGTGTGTTTCCTCCGAAGCTATTATGTGTAAAAGGTTTGAAGACGGGCTTAATGAAGACATCAGACTATTAGTGGGTATTTTTGAGCTGAAAGAATTTGTTGTGCTCGTAGATTTGGCTTGTAAAGCAGAGGAACTGACCAAAGAGAAGAGAAAAGATGAGTCTGAGGCTAGAGATGCAAGAAATATATCGATGAGTAAGTCGTTCCAATCTTAGTCTATGAAATCTAGAGAGATGCATTCTTGTTCTCATGCTTCATTTGAGATTTCAAATAGAAACCGTGGGAATTAGTATTCGGGTTATGAAGCTTATACTACTTTTATTTCGAGCGTTGGTAATCGACCTAATAGACCTGAATGTCCACATTGTGAGAGACGTCACCCCGGTGAGTGCCGAATGAATGACTGAGCTTGTTTCAAGTGTGGTTCCCAAGATCACTTCATTAAAGATTTACCTGAGATGAATGAAAAAGAAAAGTTTTAGAGTATTAGGTTGAGTAATACTGAGAAATACCGAAAATGGAGCTAGCAGCAAAAATGTGACAAAGGATTCAGCTACAAGATCTGAAGCTTGAGCACCTGCTAAGCCCTATGCCATCCGTGCTCGCGAAGAAGCAACATCTCCCGATGTTATCACCAGTACTTTTTCCCTTTATGATACTATTGTTATTACTTTGATCAACCCAGGATTTACCCATTTATATGTATACTTGAATTTGGTAATTAGTAAGAATATGTCTGTTGAGTCTACGAAATTTATGATTAAGGTGTCAAACCCTTTAGGCAATCATGTGTTAGTTGATAAAGTATGCAAGAAATGTCCTTTGATGATTAGGGGTCACTGTTTTTCGGCTGACTTGATGTTACTGCCGTTTGATGAATTTGATATTATATTGGGTATGGATTGGTTGACTATGCATGATGCTATAGTAAATTGTAGACGAAAAGTCATTGAATTGAAATGTGAAAATGGTGAATTTCTTTGAGTTGAATCAGATAAGTCAGATAGATTGCCAATTTTGATTTCTTCGATGTCTGCTCAGAAATGTATAAGAAAAGGTTGTGAAGCCTATCTTGCCTATGTGTTGAATACAAAAGAATCTGAATTGAAAATTGAATCAATGCCAGTAGTGTATGAATACTCGAATGTGTTTCCAGAAGATTTTCCAGGTTTGCCTCCAACTAGAGAAGTTGAGTTTAGTATTGATTTGGTCCTTGGGACTACATGAATATTGATAACTCCGTATAGGATGGCCCCAACCAAATTGAAGAAGTTGAAAACTCAGTTGCAATAACTGACAGATAAAGGTTTTGCGAGATCTAGTTTTTTAGTCTGGGGTGCACCGGTATTGTTTGTGAAGAAGAAAGACGGATCTATGGGACTTTGCATCGATTATCGACAGCTTAATAAAGTGACTATAAAGAACAAGTATTCCTTGCCGAGAATTGATGACTTGTTTGATCAGCTGAAAGGGGCGACAGTGTTTTTTTAAAGATAGATTTGAGATCCGAATGGTACCAGTTGTGAGTTGAAGAGTCAGATATGCCAAAAACTGCTTTTGGAACAAGGTACGAGCACTATGAATTTCTTGTTATGCCTTTCAGACTAAAAAATGCTCCTACAGTTTTTATGGACCTAATGAACCAAATTTTTTGACCATATTTAGATAAGTTTATGGTTGTTTTTATTGACGACATACTGATTTATTCTCGAGATGAGACAGAGCATGACGAGCACGACGAGCACTTGAGAACTATTTTGCAGACTTTGAGAGTAAAATTAGTTATATGCTAAGTTTAGTAAAAGTGAGTTTTGGCTTTGGGAAGTCAGATTTTTGGGACACATTGTTTCAGGAGATGGTATTCGAGTTGATTCGGGGCAAGATTTCTACTATTGTTGAATGGAAACCACCAAAGAATGTATTTGAGGTTAGAAGCTTTTTGGAATTAACCAGTTATTATATACGATTTGTTAAAGGATTTTCTATGATCGTTACTCTTATGACGAGATTGCTGCAAAGGGATGTTAAGTTCGAGTGGTCTGATAAGTGTCAGCAAAGTTTTGAGAAATTGAAGGCATTATTTACTGAGACACTAGTTTTAGTACAACCTGAATTGGGGAAAGAGTTTGTAATTTACAGTGATGCATCATTGAATGGTTTAGGATGTGTGCTGATGCAATAGGGAAAAGTGATAGCTTATGCCTCGGAACAGTTGAAACTGCACGAGAATAACTACCCGACATATGATTTAGAGTTGGCTGCCATTGTGTTTGCTTTAAAGATTTGGAGACATCATTTGTCCGGTGAAAATTGTAATCTTTTTACCGATGATAAAAATTTGAAGTATCTGATGACTCAAAAAGATCTGAACTTGAGACAACAGAGATGGCTTGAATTATTAAAAGACTATGAGCTTATGATCGATTACCATCTGGGAAGACGAATGTAGTAGCTGATGCTTTGAGTAGGAAATCTTTGTTTGCTTTGAGGGAAGTGAATACACAGTTGACTTTATCTGATAATGGTTTGATTCTAGCCGAGTTGAGAGTTAGACCATTGTTTCTCCAACAAATTTGTGAAGCTCAGAAATGTGATAGTGATTTGTAAGCCAAAAGAGTTCATTGTGAATCAGGTAGTGACTCAGATTTTCATATCAGATTTAATGACTGTTTGATGTTTCGAGATAGAATTTGTGTACTAAAAAAATGATGAGATTATTCAGAAAATTCTCCACGAAGCACACAGTGGTTGTATGTCTGTTCATCCGAGCAATATGTATTATGATTTGAAGAAAATATATTGGTGGTCAGGTATGAAATGAGATATCCCAGAGTTTGTTTCGAAATAGTTTGGTCACGAAATCTATGGTAATTCTGTCCCATTTCCACTCGGGTACCATCACTGGCTGAAGTAAACTCGAAGGTATGAAATGAGATATCACTGGCTAAAGTAAAGGCCGAACACTAAGTACCTTCGAGTTTACTTCAACCAGTGATGGTACCCGAGTGGAAATGGGACAGAATTACCATGGATTTCGTGACAGGTTTGCCTGTGAGTCCGAAAAAAAAGATGTCTTCGGGATTATTATTGATAGATTGACAAAATTGGCTCATTTTATACCTGTACGTACTGATTACTCACTAGATAAGCAAGCTGAAATATACATTGCTGAGATTGTGAGATTGCACGGGGTGCCTATTTCTATAATTTCGGATAGAGATCTGAGGTTTACTTTACGGTTTTGGAAAAAGGTGCAAGAAGCTTTGGGTACGAAATTGAATTTTAGTACATCTTTCCATCCACAAACTGATGGTTAATCCGAGAGTGTAATTCAAATTTTAGAAGATATGCTCCGATGTTGTGTTCTAGAATTCCAATATAGTTGGGAAAAATACCTGTCATTGGTTGAATTTGCCTACAATAACAGTTTTCAGTCAAGTATAAAGATGACGCCTTATGAGGCATTGTATGGCTGAAAATGTCGAACTTCATTGTACTGGACAGAGCTCAGAGGGAATCAGATTCACGGGATTGACTTGGTTAGAGAAATTGATGAAAAAGTAAGGGTGATTCGTGATTGTTTGAAAGCTGCTTCAGATAGACAGAAGTCATACGCGGATTTGAAAAGAAAAAAATTGAATTTCAGATCGGTGATAAGGTATTTTTGAAAGTATCTCCATTGAAGAAAATTCTAAGATTTGGCTCTGAAGGCAAGTTAAGTCTGTGAATTATTGGGTCATATGAAATTACCGAGAGGATAGGACCACAACATGTTTCATGTGTCTATGTTGCACTGTTATAGATCGGACCTTTCGCATGCGATTTCACTGGCAGAAGTTGAGATTCGTCCAGATATGACTTATGGTGAGGAACCAATCAAGATATTAGCCCGGGAAGTAAAATAGTTGAGGACTAAAAGTATAGCTCTTGTGAAAGTGTTGTGGCAAAGACATGGAGTTGAAGAGGATACTTGGGAGCCCAAGGAGGCAATGAGAAAATAATACCCTAACCTATTTTCGTTAAGATTTTTGGGGACAAATATCTTGAAAGGGAGGAGAGTTGTGAAAACCTTATTTTGGGGCTAGTCGGAACAGTAGTTTCGGGACCATGAATCTGAAATAGAAAAAATCCATTTTTATTATATTTTTATGGTCTACAGTTTTATGGAACTATTCTGTGAAAATCTCGTTTAAAAATTTTAATGTTTGGGCACTCAATTTAGTCAAAAGGATTAAATCGTAAAAAAGTGCAAAAGTTGAGTTCTACGTGTTAAAGGTGTCCAATTTCTATGAGATTTTACATTAGAGGTCCTTAGTTGGTAATTAGACCATTACATAAGTTAGTGGACAAAAATGAACATGAATAGGTAAAATTTCAAAGTTATGCATTACGAGCTTTTTGGTCAATTGGTAAATAAAAGAATAAAAAGGGAAAATAAAGTCAAAATTGGTGTCCATCTTCTTGACCATAGTCGAAATTCCCTAAGGAGACCATAGCTAGGGTTTCTTCAACTTTCAAGCTTGATTGTAAGTGCATCCTAGCCCCGTTTTTAATGCTCTTTACATTTTTAAAGTCGTTATTATCTGATCTAACTATTTCTACCATTATTTTGAAGTAAGGTTCATGTTTAAAAATTTTCCCATGTGTGATATATATGTATTTTGATGTTTGATGGAAGATATTGCATGTTTAAGGTGTGATAAATAACTTTTACTAAGTGATTTTTATTGAAAATGCATAAAAAGGACTTATTTCTAAAAGTTGTAAAAATGGCTAGTAGAAATGTGATTTGATGAAAAATGTGGGATTTTATGAGAATGATTTAAGTTCGGCTAGGCTTGGGTAACAAAGAAAGTGGATACATTTCATTTTAAGAGCATAAAGACTAATTTGTAAAAATGTGAAAAGTTAGGGGTAAAACTGTAATTTTGCCTTAATATGATTTTTGGGACAGCATCGAGTAATGTGAAAATTATATAATTGAAATTTGCTATTATAGATCAAGAAAAACGAAGTTCGGACCTTGATCGGGGGAAGAACAAGGTTATTGACGATTAGGTCCATTTCCTACTATTTTGTATCGAAGTAAGTTTGTGTGTAAATAATGCAATGTTATATTATCTATTTAATGCTTGATATTGCATAAATTGTACAATTGTTCCTATGGAAATATTCAACGAAGTTTCGAGAATGAGAAAATCCCGGTTGAACCTTAGGAATAGTTTAGGATACAAGTGACATGTCATTAGGAAACCATGTGTTATGTGATCTATGTGAATCCGAGTGCTGGTCATGTATGTCCTACTAGTGGTTGGATAGTCCGGCATGTGTTGCAGATACTTGACAGCTTGTGTAAGCAGCCCGTGTAGCTACGTCTTGACTAATAGCTTGTGTATCCGTGATTAGCTCGTGTTCGAACCCTATGTGTTATAAGATATGAGGTAGCATTGGCTACATATGTGGCACTTACGTGCAAGACTTTCTGTGTATCCGATAGTATTCTAAGTGTTCAACGAGTAATCCGAAGAGTATGTCAAAGATGACAAAGTATGTGACTATGTTACGAGTTGGTACAGGTATGTACGTATAACTCAAGAGTATGAACTTTGGTATGTGATGAACTCTTGGTAAGAATGCTAATGAGTGAATTATGCCTAAGATATATGATGATATTTATGTTAACTTATGTTGAATACTTATATGATTAATGTATGATTAATGTTGTTTATTATTTACATGCAAACTTATTAACTTTAAAGCTTACTCCCCTTTTCTTTCCATTCCTTATAGTGTTGCCAAGCTAGCTCAGGGATCGAGGGTCATCGAAGCTCAATTCACACTATCAAATGATTGCTTTGGGTATACTTGGTTTCAATATTTTGAGTGTGGCACGTATAGGGACTTGGTCATTTCGTTATGTGTCATATTGGGTTAGCCAAATGTGTTGGCATTGTAATGGTTAATGATTCATTTTGTATATGGCCATTGGAAGTTGACAAATATTAACTTTATTGGTCATTGGTATATTTATGTGATGAAGCTTATCATGAAGATGAAATTAGCATGAATGGAAAATAAAGTATGTGATGTTTATGCATGGTAGACGTTACTATGTGTAATTGATGTATTGACATCTTGTTTATGGCTGATTTGGTTGTATGTATATGCTTGGATTTGGTGTTGCTTGATGTTGTGCAAGTTGGTGCAAGTAAAGGTGGCAAAATGGCTTGGTAAATAGCCTTATTTTGGCCACATGAGCAGAGACACGGCCGTGTGTCTCAGCCGTATAAAGGACACGGCCTAGGGGCATGGGCATGTGTCCAAGGCGTGTAAAGTCTGCACCTATTTTATGAAAATTTTCAAAAATTAAATTCGCCACACGGCCTAGCACACGGGCGTATGAATCCCTTTGGTGCGTGACGCCATAAACAGAGTGTTACACGGGTTAGGGACACTGGCGTGTGTGACCACACGGCCAATCTACACGGGCGTGTCTTAAGCCACACAGGCGTATGTCCCTATTTTGATGAAAATTTTTCCATGTGTTTTAAAATTTTCTAAAGTTCTTGGTTTAGTCCCGAACCATTTTTAATGCATGTTTTGGGCCTCGTAGGCTCGTTTTAAGGACGATATGTTTGTAAATGAAAAGTTTTAAATTTGGATGGAAATTTATGTCTCAGTTTTTGTATGTTAGTTTGTGTTTAAGTCCGGTGATGCCTTGAACCCTATTCCTGCGTTAGATACGAGTAAAGGGTGTTACAGATTCGACTTGTACTAGGTAGAATATAACTGAGAAAACAATTATCTTTGTTCATATAAGAACTAGCACTTTGAGTGAAAAATTATAAGTAAACTCAAATGAGTCAATTTGTAACGCCCTAATTTTCGAGAATTCTGTGATTGTTTGGTAAAATTTAAAATTTTGTGTTCTGTCTGCTTGATGAAGGTTTATTTATGATAGGGGGCCTCTAGAAGGCCCAAGCTTAAGCTAAAACCTAGTAACTTTGTGTGATTTTAATCCATAAGAGGAAAAGGGGGTTCTGGTTAGTAGGGGTCCTAAATATTATTTGGGTAAAATAAGACATAAGGAAGCAAGTGGCAAAGTGGCATGTGGCGCCACTGGGAAGGCTATAAAAGTGGCGTGTAGAAGGGTAGGAAGAGCCCAAGTTCGAGCCGCAAGACAAGCAAATAAGGTGTTTATTTTTTTGTGCACAAAAATGGGAGGTGATAGAATTCAAGGGGGAACTCTGTTAGGAAGAGTTTAAGATGATAAGGGGATTGAGTAAGGATAACGATAAGGGAGGAAATCTAGGAGCTAATCAAGGAACAAGAGGTGGTCGGCCAAGGGACTTTAGCATGGGAAATTCGACTAGGGTAGTGCTTGTATAAATTCGGCACAAGGGGGTAAGTGAGCCGTTTTCTGATCACTCTTCCTCTCCTTTTATTTTTCTTTTTCTCTCCATTTGTTATTCTTTTCTTCTTCTGTTCCCCATAGCCGAATCCTTCAGCCACCTTACTCTATACCACCTTCCTTCTATTATTTTTAAAACTATAGCCGATTGCCTCAAATCTCGAAATCCCGAAAACTTGATTCCTCTTATACTGATTTCCCTAGCCAATTCTCTTAATTTTTCTCATCATCTTTGGCCGATTCTCTTATCCTCTAAACCCCAAGTTTCTGTCGACAATACCACTAGTAAAATCCTCATATTTTATCTTTCTCTACATTATTGCAAAAAAAAGCCAAAAATCCCACACTATCCTAAGGACATAGCCGAATACTGAGATCATTGAAGGCTCGACTTTTGTTATCATTTGAGGGCCTAGAGCTGCATCAGAATCAAGTAGGAACTAAGGGGGGACGTTGACTGAAAGAATCGGTGGTAAGCCTTTCCAACTTAGTCTATCTTTCGTATTTTAAGAAAAGCCGGAATCCCTAAAAGTTAGGGAGGTTGTCGATTTGGACTTGTATCCCTAAAGGGGTTGTGATAACAGTATTATTTTGGTAATAGTGTGATTAAGAGGCTGTTGATCAAGGGCTTGGACAAGTGGAGCGAATGGATCTGGATCGAGATGCTACTTTCGGCAAAGGTAGGAACGCTAAGGCCTAAGGTGTTATTGGCCGAATTTGGTAAGGAGTTAATATGTAGTTTGTTTCGGTAGTTAGATTAACGTGGTAGTAGTATAATTGTAGGCAGTTCGTGCATGGATCTCGTCAGCGAATCGTCATAAAATAGGTGTGTAACTGACACCCTTTCATAGACTAGATTGGCAAAAGCCGAAAAGCCGAAATGCTGAAAAGTCAGTATTTTGGGAATTTGCGAGTGTACGAATGCTCGCAAGATAGTTGGGTTTGTATACTTGGTAATCTAAAGTAACAAACTGCAGTACGCGCGATTTCGTGCATTTTGATAATTTAGGTTTAATGGGCCAAAAATCGGGTTCATGGGCCAATGGGCCCAATTCGGTAAGTATGCGCGGTAAGTGTTCTAATGGTACGTAAATGGTTAGGATATGCATGAAAACCCTAAAAGTAGCTAAATTACTATAATACCCTTATGTATGGAAAATTACCATGATACCCCTGGGTGTAAATGACCGATATGCCCCTAGGGTTAATTTTGTCTGAAAAGCATGTTGATTTAAATCTGTATGTTGTATGCCATGAATGAATCTTTGTTGCATGGGGACATGGGTTATATTTTGGAGGAAGCGTCCTGGTGGCTTGCCACAATTATCTTATCTGGTGGCTCTGCCACATATTTCTGTTCTGGTGGCTCTACCATGATTATCTGTATCTGGTGACTCTGTCACATTATCTGTTCTGGAAGCCATGCTGCATATTTCTGAGGCGTGTAGCGATTGGGTGGGTCGAGTAGTCTCCCCACATGGTGAAAGGTTGGTAAGGGGGTGCATGTGGTTGGTTATGGGTTGGGTTTTGCATATACATGAAATATCTGATCTGATCTGTTATGGGCCTATGGGCTTAATTCTGTATTCTGTTCTGGGCTAAGGCCGATTTATTCTGTTTCTGTGGGTTGAGCTGATATGGGCTATGGTTGGGTTAATTTTACACACTGAGTTTCCCCAAAATCATCCCCTATTTTCATCCATGCAGGTAATGCCCAACCATAGTGGGCTTGGAGCTGCGAGGGATTCGGAGTGGCCACTCGTTCTGCACTATGGTTTTCTTCTGGTGAATTGGACTTCATTTTTCATTTACTTTGATGATTTGGGTTTTATTATGTAATAAGGCCGCTCTATTATTTTTTATGGTTTGGTTTATATTTTATTATGATGAACTTAATTTATATTAACTATCAAAATGGGCTAGATTTAGGGTTCGTTTTCAAAAACATAAATTGATTTCAAAGTAACACGATCTCGAACAAGGTTTCTACTATGATAACGTTTCCCAAAATTAAATATGTTTTATTTTAAAATGAACATAATTACAATGGTAACCTAAAGGAATACACGATGTTAGAGTGTGGCAATGGCAGTGTGCATGTCTAGGATTGGATCCGAAAGAGCTTGGTACTTAAGCAGTTCGATGGACGCACCTCTCTTTTCCGGTTTTCTACCTGGTGCACAGCTTCCATTCACTTTCCCTTAATGAATTAATCCTTTGAACATCAAGTATGATTTTCTGGACTAAGAATGGAAAAATGTTTTAACGCTTTGATGTGGTACGTCGGATCCGGTCATAACGTCTAGGCCCGGTTTGAGGTGTTACGCAATTGGTTTACAACTAAGCTTTTAGGGGGAAGCATTAGTAGAGAGTGATCCAAATTAGAGTGTAGAGGTAAGGTTGCTATATGGGGAGTGTGTAAGACTTAAATCATAACTTATACTTGTTGAAGTATAGTGAACCAATTCTCTAGGCAAGGTCTTATAGACATAGGAGGAATCTAAACTACGTAATCAAGTTTCATGTGTGCATCTTTGTTTTCTCCTGCACTTGTCATTTGATCTAATTGCAACTAACCTTATATTTGGATTTATAACTTACAACAAAAATCAATGATCCTTTCAAATACCATTTCATACATAACTTATATCTTAATTCCATTATCTTACCTTCTTGCATTACCATTTTATCAATTCCATTACAATAATATGTTCATGCACTTTCACCCATTAATCATTCTCATATCAATGATTTTTTATTAGTCTTACACACAACTTAATTTTACATTGCCTAGCATGGCACTTCATCACATCATTCATTTACCAACTTAGTTATAAAGTTACCATACTTTTGTCTAAATCTCATATCATCAAGCACATTTAGATAATGCAAAACATTATGGTTTAGTCTTACATATATATGGTTCTTCTATCTATATTTTACCAATTACTTAATCATTATATTATTATCTTAAGCTATTTTCACTATGTATACGATCATTCAATGTCAATTAATATATACATCATGTTTTAAGTTCAATAAGAAAAAAACCATTCTAATATACAACATTATTGCGTTGATTAGCACATCCAATACAACAATATAGATATACAATATAAATCCAATTTACACCTTTTCATTTATAAGCACTTACGATTATGTAGTGTTTCAATGTCATTTTCCCCAGCTCACGAATGTTCATTATCAATCTTATATAGTTAGCCAATGCCCTATACACTTTCAATTCTAATTTACAATTAAGCAATGCCTAGGAAATTTACCAAACTATTCTAGTGTTCATTTCCATTACTAATTAACTCATTCATTACTAATCACTTTTTCACTTCTAGTGATATCCATAGTGCTTATCACTTGCCAATTTCATTTCTTTCCATATTAATAGCTTAACTTATTTACGAATCTCATAATTAATATATCAATTAATATACCATTAACACAATTGCATTTCAATGCATACAACAACCATTAATCCTATTTTGGTCATTTATGATTCCCAATTACGACCTCTTTTATGGTTTCAGTTATGATCTCATTTGCAGCAATGAGGTGTCAATAACTTGATATGCCACAATGGGGCATCAATATTATTAGGTTTTATTTTCAAATATTTTGATACAATAAAATAAATTTTAAAATCCCGCAATCAAATTTGCAAAATTTTCTTTAATTATTCAAAAATGATTTTCAAGTGTTAATCTTAAAATCTAAGTTTCTAGATAAATTATACAATTTTCAAAAGTTTTTGAGTGCCTCCAAGCCTTTTAAAATTATTTCTAAGCCAAAATACTATAGTTTTCCAATAGTGTCTCAAGACATTAGACTATTTGTCTCTTCATAGTTTACTAAAGGCTTTGAGAAATAAAATGTAATGTAGAAAGTTAAGTGAATATGCAAACTTATTTCATGTTATGTTAATTAAATGTTTAATATTTCATTAGTG
Source organism: Gossypium hirsutum (assembly GCF_007990345.1). Taxonomy (NCBI): domain Eukaryota; kingdom Viridiplantae; phylum Streptophyta; class Magnoliopsida; order Malvales; family Malvaceae; genus Gossypium; species Gossypium hirsutum. The sequence continues at coordinate 15,377,436 of NC_053429.1, forward strand.
AATTGAATATGTTAAATCATAATATGAACAATTAAGCTTAAAATGTAGTAGTGTAATAAAATGAAATATAGATTAATTACTTAAATAAGAATTGAACCCATATGAGTACATATGTAATGACCCAATTTCCAATAGTTTCTGTTAGAAGTTGTGTGACTCAAATTCTTATTAAAATAAATATAAATGGCAAGGTAGGGGGATCTATGAGGGCAAAGGCTGCAGCCCATTGTAGATGCCCAATAAGAAAAATATTGGACTGGGGTCGCAATTGGGGGTGCATGGGCTAGAGGCCCCCGTGGTACGGTACAAGATGCATAAGTAAAATCCGTATAAAAGTTTACTTCTTTTATTTGATGTTGATTAGAATAAGGTGTTTTAATATTACTACATTACTTCTATTTGACTTTGATTTGAATAAGGTTTTTAAACCTATAAATAGATGTAATCGTCTCTCCACTTATATCATTCGAATTCAACATAGTGAATTTTCTTCTCATCTCTTGTGGTTTTTTCTGAAAGGGTTTCCACGTAAAATTCTATGTGTTCTATTTTTTCTCTCTTTCATTGCGATTCATTATTATTATCAACGTTCTATTTTCATGGTGTCAAATAAACTTGCTTTTGGATATCAATTACTAAATGAAAGGGGTTAATTTTGGAAATGAAAATTTATGTGTCACCTATGATAGTGATAGATTAAATTATTTAGTAAAATTAGAATGAATTGAATAGCAATTATAGTATAGAGACTTAATTGCAAAAGAGTAATTGTTATTGAATTTTTTAATTTAGGAAAATAGAATAAGACAGGACCAAAAGGTAATTAAACCAATAATTAGCTACAATAGTTTAGTATTAGTTATTTGATATAGGTTGATTAAATTACATGTCTTGTTAATGACACCTATAAATACATGAAAATAGTGGAAAGAAAGAGAAATATATTTCTCATCTTCATCCACTCTTCTACATTAGAACAAAGAAGAAAGAAAAAAAGTTTTCCACTTTTTCTTCCATTGCTATGATATCTTCTAGCTAATTGGTAAACTTTCTTTCAATTTTTTAGTTAGATTTTTAGATTTTGATAGTTGATAAACATAGTCCAATTATTAGATTAACTAGTTGGTGAAGTTTAGTTGAGAAATTAGGTTGAATACTAAGTTAGAAAGAAATCAAAGATGAGAACTTTAGAGAAAATTATGTTAAAATGTTAATAAAGCAATGGTATTACATAATGTTAATAAAGTAATGGGTATTGTATGAATAGGTTAGATTTAAGTTTAAAAGCTTTGAAATCAATGTTGAATATTAGGGATTAAACTGAAAGTTGTTAGAAAATTATGTTATGAATTGAAAGCTAGTGGTCCTTATACTATATTTATTAACTCAGATCTAAATTTGATTGCGTAGATTGTGAAATACGAATGTTTGAATATTAGACTTAAAAAGGACTATATCTAATTAAATGCATTCATGTTTGATTTCGTTGAATTGTATTGAATTGTGTGATTAATGATATTTTCATAATTGTATTATCGAACATAGCCAAAGACGACGTTGGAACATTAAAGGCAAAAGGAAAAGAAAAGTCAAACATCGTTTAGCTTTCACGGTTTTGTGCTTTTATAATTCAATTTTGATTTACTTTCTTAGATTATTATTCATTATATTCAATATGACTATGAATTGAGGTAATGATATCTTTTCCCTGTAAACTTCAAAAAATGACTTCGCTTGCTGATATTCAAAATATGTAATAAATATTCAAGATTGCGATTGATGTACAAAAGTGTTGAATCGATGATATTATGATGATATGTATTGTAGAAATGATTATGATGTTAACGCCCCATTAAACGATATTAGATGTAGTTCGGGTATAGTTGGCATGCCATAAGGTCATTAATATAGCAGTCATCGTTGTCGAGAAATTTGGGATGGTAGATTGAGTAGTAATATTAGATATAAAAAATCATCTTTGTTGGGCAACCCAAAATGGTAGAATATAGTAATTATAAAAGTCATCATTGTCAGGCCAGAATGAATAAGTGTTGAAATTGATATTGGTTTATGAAATGGTATTGAAAGTTGGAAAATGTTATGATAAGTTAAAGTGGTACTCATTTTAGTAGTTGATACTTGTTATATATATACTTATTTTGGTTAATTCTTAATGCAATATATTTGAATTTATATTATATTAGCATCACTGAGTATTCAATACTCAGCGTACGATTTTGTTTATTTCTGTCAGATTACAGTTTCCTAATTAAGGAATATTTGAGTGTATTAGATAAGATTTTGTAAATATCTTATTGATTACTATCCCTAACTTTAAGGCTGTTTTTAGGGACAACATCCTTAGAATTAGTCTGTTTCCTAGTATAGAGTTTCCTAAGTTAGGCTCACTATGTGTATAAATAATTATGTAATTTCTTGTGAATAAAAATAATAGAAATAGCTTGTTTTTTTACATGGTATCAGAGACATTTTTTAGCTCAAATTTTGGCATTTTTCTTCTTTATTTGGCAACTTTTTCTCATTCTCGATCAACCCTCAAGCCTATAGAATTTATTTAAAAGAAACATGGCTGAAACTGTCAAAACCAACAACACTGGAGAAGGGGATTCTCAAGAATCATCTGTTGAGTTCAATAAAGAAGAAATTGAGAAGTTGAAGAACCTGCTGGGATCATTAGAAAAATCTCCTTCAACAGGTACTTGTGGTTTGGTTTTTTCAAGTATATCCTCTCTCAAGATTCTAAAATCTTGGATATACCCACAAAAAGTTCTTGGGTCATTGACTTAGGAGCTACAGACCACATGACCCATTCCTCACAAAAATTTGTTTCATATATACCTTGCCCTAGTAATAGAAAGATAACATTGGCCAATGGTTCTGTGATCAAAGTGGCTGGTCAGGGTGACATTGTTATAAATAAAAATCATACTCTTAAAAATGTCCTCCATGTTCCAAAACTATTTACTAATCTTCTATCCATCAAGAAAATTACCAAAGACTCTAACTGTAGTGTGGTTTTCTATCACAATCGATGTCCTTTTTACGAATAGAATACGAGGAGGATGATTATACATGCTAAGGAAGTAAATGGCCTATACTATCTTGAAGAATCCAGTGGAGAAGTTAGTGCTCTGAATTCCTCACCATTATCTTTCATATCCTAATCTATTAAAACCAATAAAGACCAAATTTGGCTCCATCACCTCTGCCTTGGTCATCCATCGTTTAGAGTCCTTAAATTTATGTTTCCTTCATTGTTCAAAGGATTAACTGTTGAAAAATTCCATTGTGATGTCTGTGAACTTGCAAAACATAAACGTACCTCTTTTCCAGTAAGCAATAAAAGAACATCCGCTCCTTTTACTCTTATTCATAGTGATGTTTAGGGACCATCCACTATTTCAAATATTTCTGGGGCTTGGTGGTTTGTATCCTTTATAAATGATTATAACCATGTGTCTTGGATATTTCTTTTAAAATAGAAATATGATGTAAGGTCTGTCTTTCCAGCCTTTTACAACATGATCAAAACACAATTTGGAGCTAAAATAAAAAGGTTTAGGTCAGATAATGCCAAGGATTATTTCAATAAATTTCTCTCACCATATTTCCAAGAAAGAGGCATTATATATGAGTCATCTTGTGTTAGCACACCCCAACAAAATGGTGTTGCCAAAAGAAAGAATGGTCACATTTTAGCTATTACAAGAGTCCTCTTGTTCCAAAAAATGTCACTAAACAATATTGGGGGGCTGTTTTAACAGCTACTCATATGATAAATAGATTGCCTACAAAAGTCCTCGAATCTCAAAGTGCTATGTAAGTTCTAGCAAAATTCTTTCCTGATTTCAATCCTTCAAGTAACGTTACTCCTAAAATATTTGGCTGTGTTGCCTTTGTACATATACATTCTCAAAATTGAGGAAAATTTGATCCATGAGCTGTCAAGTGTGTCTTTCTCGGTTATTCTTCCACTAAAAAGGGGTACAAATCCTATCATCTAGCCACAAAAAAATTTCATGTATCAACCGATGTTACTTTTGCAGAACAAGAGAATTTCTTTACTCGTCCTTATCTTCAGGGGGAAATCTTATTCACAGAAGATAAGGATAGAGAATTCTTTCTTCTTGACATTCCAGCTCCTATCCAGCAACAAAACACTCACATTCCAGCTCCTGTCCAACAACCAAACACTCCCACTCAGTCCTTGCCTGCTAACCAACCTGCCTGACTTGAAACTATGGACCCTATGCAACTTGAAAAAGAGCCTAATACACCCAAATCACAAAGAAGGATTCAAGACACTACTCGTCCTTTACTGGTTTACTCAAGGAAGAAAGTACTGGTACAAGTTCAATCATCTTCTTCTCCTATACAACCTACTACTATACAACCTGTGGTAATTACTGAACCTACTTTGAATACTAATGCTGAAACTACTGAAAATTTAGATGATTTTCCCATTGTTATTAGAAAAAGGACTAAAGCCTGTACAAAACATCCCTTGTACTTATTCATGTCTTACAAAAATTTGTCCTACAACCACAAAGCCTTTCTTACTAGCCTAAATTCTATCTCTATTCCCAAAACTGTATCCGAGGCATTAGAAAATAAGAATTGGAAAAATGTCATGGTTGAAATGAAAGCTCTTGAAAAAAATAAGACATGCGACTTGGTGAGATTACTGAGAGGAAAGAAACCAGCGGAATGTCGCTGGGTGTACACAGTGAAATATAAGTCAAATGGTTCTTTGGAGAGGTACAAAGCAAGATTGGTTGCTAAAGGGTACACTCAAATGTATGGAATAGACTACCTTGAGACATTTGCCCTTGTTGCAAAGATGAACACTGTGAGATTGTTGTTGTCACTAGCGGCAAACTGAAGCTAGAAATTACAGCAATTTGACATCAAAAATTCCTTTTTTACATGGTGAACTTGAGGAGGAAGTCTATATGGATGTTCCACTAGGATTCAATCCAAATACAGGATAGGTAGTTTGCAGACTAAAAAAGGCTTTGTATGGGTTGAAACAGTCCCCGAAGGCTTGGTTTGGAAGATTTACCAAAGGAATGCTCAAGTTGGGGTATAAATAGAGTCAAGGAGATCACACTCTATTTGTAAAACACTCATCTTCAGAGGCAGTTACTGCTTTACTAGTCTATGTAGATGACATTATAGTGACTAGTGATGATCTAGAAGGAATGGAGAATTTAAAGAAATGCCTAGTAAAAGAATTTGAAGTCAAAGATCTTGGTAAGTTAAAATACTTCCTTGGTATTGAAGTGGCACACTCTCGGGAAGGAATCTTCATATGTCAGCAAAAATACATAGTTGATTTGTTGACAGAGATGGCCAAGTTGGGATGTAAACCAGCAGAGACACCCACAGAGGTGAACCACAGACTTGGAGATGCACTAGAAGATGAAGCAGTTGATAAAATTTCATATCAAACACTTATGGGTAAGCTCATTTACTTGTCTCATACGAGACCAGATATTGCTTATGCAGTCGGTATTGTAAGTCAGTTTATGCATAACCCCAAAGAATCACATCTTAGAGCTGTGTATCAGATTCTACAGTACTTAAAGGGCATGCCAGGCAAAGGAATCCTATTTAAACAAGGGGACAACTTAACCCTTGAAGCCTATACTGATGCATATTATGCAGGGTCTATGGTTGATAGAAGATCAACCTCAGGCTATTGCACTTTCCTAGGAGGCAACCTTATGACTTGGAGGAGTAAAAAACATAATGTAATGGCTAGATCTAGTGTAGAAGCTGAATTTAGGGCAATGACACTTGGAATTTGTGAGTTATTATAGCTAAACTTTATTTTGGAAGATTTGAAGATCAAGTGGGAAGGTCTAATAAAGTTGTATTGTGATAATAAGTCTGCTATCAATATTTCACATAATCCAGTTCAACATGATCGTACGAAGCATGTTAAGGTTGACAGACATTTTATAAAGGAAAAACTGGACAGTGGCTTAATTTGCACTCCATTTGTGTCCACTGATGGTCAACTAGCAGACATACTTACCAAAGGATTGTCTGGGAAGTTATTTCAGAAACTAGTAAGCAAGTTGATAATGGATTATATCCACTTCCCAGCTTGGGGGGAGTGTCAGATTATAGTTTCCTAATTAAGGAATATTTGAATGTATCGGATAGGATTCTGTAAATATTTTATTGATTACTATCCCTACCTTAAGGCTATTTTTAGGGACAACATCCTCAGAATTAGTCTATTTCCTAGTATAGAGTTTCCTAAGTTAGGCTCACTATGTGTATAAATATTTATGTAATTTCTTGTGAATAAACATAATGGAATAGCCTGTTTTAACAATTTCCATGTGCAGGTCTTAAATGAAGATTTTCGTAGTTGAAAGTGTCAAGGCATTCAATCTCAAAAACTCAGCTCATGAATCATTTTGCTACCTCTTTTGTATGTATACATGTGATAGTGTTAATATGGAATGTACCTAGATAGTTTTGGTCATGTGGTTTAAGTGTACACTTTGGCATATTTGGTATTTCAATTTTAAGGTTTTATAAGATGAGTTTTAATCTTTAAAGGGTAGATAACAATGCTAGTTTATATAATTTTAATTATGTGAATTATTTGGTTAAATTATGTTGCATTAATGGTTATGGTTTAGTAAAGTTTATTTGTGTTTGTATCTGATAAATTGATGATCTTATAGTGAGGTAATATTTAGCTTTGTTTACGGTATATTTTGATAGGTTTTGGTACTTAAAAATGTACATTTAGGGAGAATTTACCATTGAGTGTTGTAATAGGTTGAACATGTCCTGAAACCATAAGAAAAAAATTACCCTTTTTTTATCTATATGCTTAATATCTCAAAACTTTGGCAAGCTAATCTTGAGAAAATCCTATTTAAGTCTCAAGGCATGTAACCTTTGTCCCGAGATAAGTAAATTTTGAAGCTAAATTAGTTTTTATCCTGTTCAAGGTCTTGAAACAAGAACCCCTTGTCTCAAGACATCCAAACATCAAAGTTAAAATAGAAGAATAGTGGAGGTTAGAGACATAATTCTCAATGTCTCGAAACAATCTAACTTCAAAGTAAAAATACCTAAAATAAATTGAAGTCTATCTTGAGACAAGAAGCCCTCTGTCTTCAGACATATCATTGAAAATTGATAATAAAGTTTAGATACGATTTCTAATTCTTAAAATGACTTAGTATCATCTCATAACTCAATGAGTTAAATTATTTCTCTAAAAAAATGTAAGGTTATGATTGAACTGAATGCTTGTTTTTTTATATGATTGAGAATCATGCTTAAAATGATATGATAATAGTAATGGGTTAGCTTGAATTACTTCGTCAACATAATGTGGCATCACACATTTGGATTCGGTGACTAGACTGGGTGTAGGGTGTTGCAACTTACTAAGCTTCTGTGAAGTGTAACACATTGTTTTCAAATGCTTATTGTGCAAAAAGTAATCATGTGTGAGGAGTTTGAACGAGGCAATCCAAATCGCATCTCATCAAAGAAAGGTTTGTGAAATAAGTATTTGAATTATGGACATTAGAGTGACATGTATTTAAGTGTTCAATTGGTATGAAAGTGCTTTGGTTCATAGAAGAGTTGAGTGTAAAAGGAAATGTTTTGAGGACATTGTGGTCATAAGTTAGTAAATGAATATGTAATATTTTGCATGATATATTGGGGCATTTTAAGGTTTGAAAATGATTGAAAATGTTTGGGATCAATGGAGTATGTTTAGGTAAGTTCTTGGATATTTTTTGATCTACCATGATTTATCATGCTTATTTGATGTATTTTTACACTTATTTTAGTAATAATTTATGTTTTTAGAGTTTAAGTAAGTTCTTGGGTATTTTTTGATCTACCATGATTTATCATACTTATTTGATGTCCTTTTACACTAAATAAAATCGAGTCATTTTAGTAATAATTTATGTTTTTATAGTTTAGTTAGTACAAGTATGATTTTTAGTAGTTTTTATAGTAATTTATATTTAATAAAGATTATGTGGTTATGTAGGATGGATTGGGAGTTGAAGATGCAATTGTTGTGACAAAACTGTAGTTGATGTCGCGATAATAGACCATCAAAGTTGCAACACCAAAGACAGACGTGATAAAGAGCCAAAACAGATTCCATATTGCGACTAGGAAACACCCGACGTCACGATGATTTCCTGCGCGTTTCGGCTTCGATTTTAAGTGCAATTTAGGTTCATTTCCCTACATTAAACCCTAAATATTGTATTAAATGGAAGGGAATTTTAGTTTTTGGCTACCTCACCATATAACGAACATTCTATTTAGAATTAAAGAGGAGACGTTCAGATTTTTCAGTAGGGTAGTTAGTCAATAGATTAGTTTTAGGTTAGATTTTCTTTTAGAATAATTTTGTGTTTGTTTCTTTTTCTTTATGTTGATTTAGTCTTTGTATTGAATTTCTATTTTCTAATCAAATTTTTCATTCGGAGACAACGCAAGATTCATGATCAACTAGATTCCATCAATAAGAATTTTCTCCACTTAATCTCGTTTTCTTATTTTCTTTTGTCATTTCTTTTATCAAATGTTTTTATGTTGATGAGAATAAGTTTATGTGCTTGCATGAATATCTTGTATGAATTAATTTATTAATTAATTGATTATTTTCTTGGGTTTATTCTGATTCAAAATGGATGTTATTTGATTTCGCCAAATTATTAGAATACTAGAATTGATGCATTTGGTGAAATATTTAGTAAAATGAGATTGAAAGGGTATTTTTTTGTGTATCAAATTGGTAAATGTGCCTCTAAGTGAGACCCAAAGGGTAACTTAGTGGCAATCCTTGAAGAGGATGATATCAAAAAGATATTTCTAAGGGTAGTAACAATTCAATCGAGTTAGGATTTTAGCTTAATTAGTAATTAAGTAATTAATCTATGCATTTTTTAATTAGGAAATAAGAATTCATTTAGTAGTTAGTAAATTAGAATTAGTTTTATTTCAAGTTGATTTTAAATTCGCACTAATAATTCATAACTTGATTAGATTAGTACTTGTTTTCGAATAATTAATTTAGTAACAACGTTTCTCAATTTTGGCAATCCCTTGGGTACGACCCTTGGAATACTTTCATATTTCATTGTAAATTCAAGAATATATTACAATTTGACTTGTATACTTGCAGTATACCACAATTCCATATATGTTATTTGGATTGTTTATATAGCTTTGGTGCATGCACACCGAAATATGATCATGTTTAATGCTTGATTTTGGCTCCCCTGCACGCAAGTACCGATACTTGATCGAGTTATATCAATAAAATATCGACAAAATGAAAAAATGAACAATATTAAGTAGAGGTATCAGTAACTTAGGGAGTTGTACCAATACAACTACCCTATTTTACCCTAATTTGGTTGTTTTATCATCGAAAATGGCCCGAACAACCTCTGATTGAATATGAATCATAGAGTAAGCTTAGAAATGATTAAAGAAGTCTTAAAAGGCCTTAAATAAGATTAAAAGATAAGTGGAACTAGGATGACATGTTTGGCATTTGAGTGAAGTGTTTGGCTTGAAAGGTAACAATTTTTGCTCGAATTTAGGTTTGGACTCGAGTAAGGGGTGTTATAATCAAATTGTTATGGAGTAGCAAAATAAAAAGGGATAAGACCTTAGAGCCCATTGTTGGCCCATAATGCACTGAACATAATTTAACTCATTTTCAATTTCATCATATGAACATCATATTGGACAAATTGTCTAACATAGTGATTGTAGTGGATGAAAATGTGAATCCCAATGTCATTGTCATGAGTGATTTTGAAGCCACTAGGGAGAGGAGGCTAGAGGGATTACTTTCCAGTGTCCTAGTTCCATTAATATTGCCTAATTTATCCTCATACAAGTGGATGAAAGCCAAGAAGAAATTCAAATGGAGAAATACCAAGGCCAAAGTTAGTGGACTATAAAACGTGTTAGTACATGAAATGATGGTTGTTATTGCATTGTCTCTTGAAGTTGAGATGAAGTAGTTGGATCCTAAATGGCATGGGGTGAAGTCTTAAAGTCCTAGAAATCATTATCTTTTCAATCGATATTGATGATGAAGCTAGAAATTTTTATTTGATATTGCTAGGGGTGTGGTAACCTTAGAATCTATAGAATTATAAATGAATATGTTCACGAGTTCTTTTCTAATATTGTTGCTTTATTAGAAACTATTAGAAAATAATTATTGAGTGATTAATGATAATTGTATCTCTTAATTTAATATTGTATTTCTCTGTATAGTTGTATCTTTTGAAAAAAATGTATCTCTTGGTTTAACATTGAATTTTTTATTCATTGTCTCTATTTATTCATGTCTATTAATTTTCAACAAATCTCTTCATTCATTTCCTCTCCTCTATATAAAGTCAAGTAAGGAGATCTCAAAAACATATCATTAAAACAATCAATATAAAAAATTCCTTCTAAATTTCATTTCACCCGATAATAGAGAAAGGCAAGATTGTGTTCGATTAATCACTGTTATTGTGCAACTACTGTGATCGTTTGTTGTTGTATCCTAGAAGACAGACGTCCAACGTTACTCAAAGCATCAAGGAGTAGACAAATTTGTCTTAAGGAAACTGCTTATACAGGCCTCGAAAAAATTCTTCTTTTAATTTTTAACTTTGTTTGATTACAGGTATTCTGTTGTGTTACTGCTATTGCATTGTATTGCATTATCATTGTTACTGACATACTAATACTACATATGATATCAGATTTTCTTACATTCTTAAGACAAATTAATTGTTATAGTTTTAATTTATGTCTTATAGATTACCATCATAACTTATTTAAGATTGGTTTATACTTCTGTTTCAGATTTTAATTTATTTATAGATTCTGGTTCTTTATTCTGATTACAGAAATGTCTCATATGTCAAAAAACTCATCCAATTCAAAGGCTGAAGCGATTGTCGCTACTCAAGCTCAGGCTGCAAGCCAAACGTTACCTTTGACTATGAGTCAAAATGAAAAGCTTACGAAATTCACTGGAGAGAATTTTAAAACATGGCAACAGAAAATGTTGTTCTTTTTAACCATGTTGAATATGACTTTAAGAATGACTTTAAGAACTATCTTAAGCATAAGAGAAAGGAAATGATGGCGGAAGATCTAATTGTCAGACTTCAAATTGAAGAAGACAATCAAGGTGCGGCTAAAAGGCTAAAAAAAGCAAGCAATCCTAACTTTGCCAAGGCAAACATAATGGAAGTTAAGAAGGACTCCAAGAAAAGAAAACATTCTTTTACTAGGTCTAAACTAGGACCAAAAGGTGATGTTTTTAAGAAGCCAAAATTCCAAGGAAAATGCTTTAATTGCAATAAGATGGGACACAAGTTATCCTATTGTATGCTTCCAAAGAGGGTCAGAACAAACGAGGCTAATGCTATGGAAAATATTTCTAAGAAAGTATCTGGTCTTGACCACTGCACTATGATTTTTGAAGTCAACTTGGCTGATTCAATCCAAGAGAATGGTGGCTTAATACTGGTGCCACACGTCATATTTTTTGTAACAATGACTCATTTGTTGAGTTGGTTCCTTGTGAGAAAGGGGAGAAACTCTATATGGGAAACGATGCAACTTCCAAGATTAAAGGGAAAGGCACTGTGATTTTGAAGTTGACTTCTGGCAAAGAGTTGAAACTTTAAAATGTGTTGTATGTGTCTGACATATGCAAGAATCATGTCTTTGAGACCCTCATAAGTATCCATGGCTTTAGGATGGTATTTGAACCCCAGAAGTTAGTTTTGTCAAAAGGTGGAACATTTGTAGGAAGGGGATATGTATTAAATGATATATGGAAACTAAATGCTATCCCTGTAAAAGCTAATACTATGAATAAGAATAATGCTTCTTCTTCTATTTATATGCTCGAGTCATTTGATTTATGGCATGGTCAGCTCAGACATGTTAATTCTAATACTTTGCATAGATTAATTAACTTAAAGCATATCCATTCATTTCACATTAATTATAATAATAAATGTGAAACGTGTGTTAAGGCAAAACTAGCAAGGTCTTCATTTAAATCTGTTGAAAGAAATACTGAATCACTTGACTTAATACATAGTGATATTTGTGACTTAAAGTTTATTCAAACTAGAGGATGGAATAAATATTTTATTACCTTCATTGATGATAGCACAAAATATTGCTATGTATATTTGCTTAAAAGCAAAGATGAAGCTATAGAGAAATTTGTTCTCTATAAGCAAAAAGATGAAACCCAACTTAATAAAAGAATTAAGAGGGTGAGAAGTGACTGTGGTGGTGAATATGTTAAACCATTTGGTAAATTTTGTGCATAACATGGTATTATTCATGAAGTGACACCACCATACTCTCCTCAATCCAATAGAGGAGCAGAGCATAAAAATCGAACCCTAAAAGAAATGATGAACGCAATGCTAGGAAGTTTTGGGTTGTCACAAAACATGTGGGGGGAAGCTGTTTTATCAGCGAATTACCTTTTAAATAAGGTGCCCCATAAGAAAAAGAAAAAAAACACCATATGAGTTATGGAAGGGCAGGAAACCTTCCTACAACTACTTGAACGTGTAAGGGTGCCTTGCAAAGATAATGGTTCATTTGTCGAAGCAAAGGAAAATAAGTCACTATTTTCATTGGTTATACATATCACAGTAATGTATATCGGTTTCTTGTACATGAAAAGAATCTTGAAATTCACAAGAATACGATATTAGAATCTAAAAATGCCTCATTCTTTGAAAATATATTCCCTTGTAAGACTAGGGAAGATAGGTTAAGTTCAACAAAATAAACTTCAGAAACTATTGATAGTCAAGACTTTCAAAAAGAAATTGAAGTCAAGATAGAACCAAGAAGAAGTAAAACGGCAAGGGTGGAAAGGTCCTTTGGGTCTGACTTTCTAACCTATATGCTAGAAATTGAACCTCAAACTTATAGTGAAGTTATATGCTCATCTGAAAGCATTTTTTGGAAAGATGCTAGTAAGAGTGAAATTGATTCCATCATGAAAAATCATACGTGGGAATTAGTGGATCTACTTTATGGAATTAAACCACTAAATACTAAATGGATTTTCAAACGAAAAATGAAAGCAGATGGAACAATTGATAAGTACAAGGCCAGATTGGTTATAAAATGTTATAGACAAAAGGAAGGCATTGATTACTTTGATACATTTTCTCCTGTATCTAGAATAACCTCTATAAGGATGATACTTACTATTGTCATTTTGCAGAATCTAGAAGTTTATCAAATGGATGTTAAGACAGCTTTTCTAAATAGAGATCTTGATGAGAAGATTTACATGGAACAACCTAAGGGTCATGTAGCTGTAGGGCAAGAAAGAAAATTATATAGATTGGTAAAATATTTGTATGGACTTAAGTAAGCACCAAAGCAGTGGCATGAAAAGTTTGATAGTGTTTTAATATCAAATGGATTTAAAATTAATGAGTGTGACAAATGTGTGTATGTCAAAACCACTGTTGATGGATATGCAATTCTATGTTTATATGTTGATGACATACTTATTGTTGGAAGTAACAATGAAATGGTAAAACGTACCAAAAACTTGTTAAATTCAAGATTTGATATGAAAGATATGGGATTTGCTGACATGATATTGGGCATCCAAATCAAAAAGTCATTTGAAGGTCTCGTATTGACTTAATCACACTACATAGACAAGATTCTTGAGAAATTTGGCAATGATGATTTTGGTGTAGCTAGAACTCCGATAGATATAAATCAACATCTGTCTAAAAACAAAGGTGAAATTATTGACCAAGTGGAATATGCAAGAGTCATAGGTAGTCTAATGTACCTTATGAGTTGCATTAGACTTGATATTACTTTCACTGTAAGTAGTTTAAGCAGATTCACAAGCAATCTAGGGGAGAACCATTGGAAAGCGATTGTGTGATATCCCGAATTAGGGCCTAATCGGAATAGTGGTTTTGGGACCACAAATCCGAGATAGAAATAATTATTTTATGATTATTTTGAGGTCTATGATATGATTGCATGATTGTGTGAAAATTTCATGAAGAAATTCTATGCATAAAGTGCTTAATTTGAAGTTAGGGACTAAATTGAATAAGTTACAAAATTTGCATTCTAGAAGTTTCTAGTATGAAATTGCTTTAAAATATTAATTAGGAGGTCTTAAATAGAAATTTTACTAATTTCTAAGTTTATGGACAAAAATTGGACATGGATGGAATTTTTGAAAGTTTAATAAGGAAGGGCATTTTGGTCATTTTAATATTACATGAAATAAAATGGGAAAATAACACAAAAATGATCATCTTCTCCATAAGTTGCTGCTGAATTTTGCTCTCCACCATAGCTAGGGTTTCAACACTTTTAAGCCTTGATTGTAAGTGATTTCTATGCCCGTTTTTAATGTTCTTTACATTTTTGAAATCCTCGTAGCTCGGTTTACCTATTTCTACCAATATTTTGAGCTAGGGTTTATATTTAAAATTTTACCCATGGATGATATGTATTAATTTTGATGTTTTATGGTAGAATATGAAGTTTGAGATTGTGTTAAACAACTTTTGGTAAGTGATTTTTCGTAAAAACGAGTAAAATGACATAATCAGTAAAAATACTTAATATTCATAAGTACATGTTAGAGTGTGAATTTGATGTTGCTATAGAAGGGAAAAATGATCAGCATGTCATAAAACATAAGAAAATAGGATGAGGTTTAATTTACGAGCCTTGGGGCAAAAGTGTAATATGTGAAAGTTTAGGGGCAAAATGGTAATTTTTCCAAAGTTCATACTAGGGGCTGTTTTGATGAATGTGTGTATTAAATAAATTAATTTGTATTATAGATCGAGAGAAAAGAGATTCGAGTCGAGATCGGGGGAAAAATAAAGTTTACGAGGAATAGGCTCGACTATTCTCATTTTGTATCGAGGTAAGTTCATCTGTAAATAAGGTAACATAATTTTTATTTTAAGTGATTTAATGTTATTTATATGACGCGATACTTATTATCATGAAATATGATGTTTTGTAAATTATTATTTGGTGATATGCAAATTATGTGAACAATTTAATAAGTATGAGATGTTAGCAAATATCGATTTCTATATTCCGACGAAGGAGATCGAAATGTGTAATTGAAAAGAATCCCGTTGAACCTTAGGAATAGATTCGGATATTTGGGCATCCGAACTCGTTGATTTGAGTCCGAGTTCACTTATGGATGCGAACGTCCGAACTCGTTAAGTTGAGTCCGAGTTCACTTATGGCTGTGAACGTCCGAACTCGTTGAGTTGAGTCCGAGTTCGTGAGATGTAACTAGGCATCCGAGCTCGTTGAGTTGAGTCTGAGTTCACTTATGGATGCGAACGCCCGAGCTCGTTGAGTTGAGTTTGAGTTCACTTATGGGCGGGTTACATGGTAGCTTGGCTACATATGTGACACTTATATGCAAACTTTCCATGTATCCGAGTTGTATTTCGATGTGTTCAATGGGTAAAATTCTAGTGAAATGGAAGAATACTCAAGATGCAAGTGACGTATTGGTAAGTGTTGTGGAATGGGCATTTTGGACAGGTATGTACTTAACCCTCAGGTTGAGACTTGATACGACAACAATAATATGGTAAGATGATGAATGATGAATAGAAATGTGATATATGTTTTGGTGATATTATGCTAATGTTGGTTGGTATAATTGCTTTGTTAAGTTATTTGTTATTTGCATGTGGACTTACTAAGCATCTATGCTTACTCCCTCCTTTTCATTCTTTGTAGTTTTGACAAGTCAATTTGGAGATCGGGACGGTCGGAGACACTCTCACACTATCACTGGACAATCGCGATATAATGACCTGTAATTTTTGGAAATATGGCATGTATAGCATTCCAATCATTTTGTGTGAATAATCTTATGATATGGCCCATGGATGGAATGGAAATGTTTGAGAATGATTAGCTATTGGAATGGCTAATCAAGTTTATATATGATAACATGTATGCTTTATGTCTTAACTAAACCATGAAAATCCTTGTAAAGGTAAAATTTGCCACAAAACAGAATCAGACAGCAGTAGTGACGTGAATTTGAAAAATCACTAAGAATAGTATAAATGGAATTAAATGATGAATAAGTTATGGAATCGAAGCTTGATGAGTCTATTTTCATATGGAAGAAACGAAATAGGTAAATGAGTTATATTTTATGAGATATTTAAGTTTTTGTGGAACAGGGTCAGAGCGATCTCTCAATCCCCTGTTCTGACTTTAAAAATTCACCAAAAATTGTAAAAAAACAATTAGGAGTTGTATCTTACATGTATGAAATCCTTATTGAGTCTAGTTTTATGAGAAATAAACATTATAGTCATTGAAACTCTGTAGAGGGAGATATCTAATTCGTAATATATAGGGGTTAGCGTAGCCGAACCCTGAAATAGGGGAGACTTTAACTAAAAAACTGTACTAATTGGCCCGACCAAAAATTCTTGAAAACAATTAGTAAGTAGATATATGAGTCTAGTTTCAGGGAAAATTTACGAAATTATATTTTGAGTTTCGTAACTCGAGATATGGATTTTTTAGCGACTGTGACACAGTTAGCTAGCTTGTCTGGAAATTCTAAAATAAATTGTTTGAACTGTTTAATTAATGAATTAAGTCCGTTAACACCTCGTGCTCGACTCTGGCGACGGTCTCAGGTACGGGGGCATTACACCATTTTTCGAGCCTATATTTTTGCTCAAACCCTGCCACATTTCGGGCTGACCAGGTGGCCCGACTCATGAACAGGTCTAATTTAGGATGCTAGATTACTAGATGTTTGCTTTGTGATTATTATTTATGGCAGCCCACAATGTAGAAAGTGTTAATCAAAGTTTTCATTTTGTGCATTCACTTCGTGATGTTTGAGCCTAGATTCACAGCAAGCTAGAGTTCAAAGATTACAAAGAAGATTGTTTAGTAGAAAATCAAGAAACAACATAGACTATCTCACTCAAAGCACATGTAATAATTCGATTTAGAGTTTATTACTATAAATATCACAAGGCTTGATTTTTAAGAAAAAAATTTAAAATTCTGTTGTGACGTAGAAAGCTAATGAAGATTATGGCAGTAGCTCACTAGTTTGTAAAATAATGGAGTTACTTCATAAGCATTGAGATGTTGAGTTCTTGTATGTACGTAGAGAAGGAAAGATAGGGGTAGACTTCATGGCCAAAGAAATTGAGACGGGAGAACTTAGATTATATAACTTTACTCAGGCTCCAAGGAGACTGTTGTAGTTTAATAGGTTGGGCATAGGTGTCATTAGAGTAGAGGTGTTTATGGTCATTGGGCTTGGTCAACCCAACCCAACCTTGGGCTTGAATTTATATTTTTTAATCTTGGGTTAATTCAACTTAACATGTTTGGTTGTTTATAAATGATAAAAAAACATAAAAATATTTTATTAATATTAATATTATGGCAGTAGCTCACTAGTTTGTAAAATAATGGAGTTACTTCATAAGCATTGAGATGTTGAGTTCTTGTATGTACGTAGAGAAGGAAAGATAGGGGTAGACTTCATGGCCAAAGAAATTGAGACGGGAGAACTTAGATTATATAACTTTACTCAGGCTCCAAGGAGACTGTTGTAGTTTAATAGGTTGGGCATAGGTGTCATTAGAGTAGAGGTGTTTATGGTCATTGGGCTTGGTCAACCCAACCCAACCTTGGGCTTGAATTTATATTTTTTAATCTTGGGTTAATTCAACTTAACATGTTTGGTTGTTTATAAATGATAAAAAAACATAAAAATATTTTATTAATATTAATATTTTAAATTAGATTTAAATATTTTTATTAATTTTAAACAATAAAATGAACCATTAAATGAATCAGTTTCGCGCTTCAACTTGATTTTTTTGTTGGAATTCAACCTCGGCGTAGTCCATCGATAACTTTATACTTTTGTGTGCTGTTGGAGCTCACGGTAGAACTTTCCTAAAAAGCAGCCATTAACAAAATTATTTTTCTTTTCACCTAATAAAGAGTATTAATTATCCCTACTCTGTCTTTTCCTCTCAGATTTGTCTCCTCAAGCTTCTGCTTCTACAAAAACTGATTTGGCATTGTCACAGAAATTAAAAGTTATACTTTATTTCAACTATTAAATAAAATAAAAATATTTTTTCATATTTAAATGGGTTTTGAGTTCATAACAATCAAATTATTATTACAAATTTATTTTAACAATGTTAATTATGATTATGGTGCAATTGAGATATCAATACTCATAAATTATTTAAATTGATTAAAAAAATTTCAAATCATTTTTATAATTATCAAATTAAGTTCAAGCCATCAATCAAATCGAACTCAACCACCATAATACTCATCAACTGGGTCGCAAGTCTAATTGTACTTTTTATTTTTTATATTATGAAATTACAATTTTTTCTTTTATTAGATGAAGTTAATTTAGTACTACCTAACTTAATTGACCTCGAGTTCAAGTTTAAGTTTAAAAATTCATAGATAATTTTAACTCAACTTAAATTTAAATAATTAAATTAAATTTCGAACTAAATTTAAATTTAATTAAATTTAAATTAAATATCAAACTAAACTCAAACTCAAACTTACTAATTCGGCTGTACTGAACTACACCTCTAAAATATCACAATTAACTCTATTTTTATTTTTAAAATAAACTCGACATGACGTGAGGAAATTAATTTATTCGAGTGATTTCTTTTTGTTACTTCACCAGCAATAAATTGAAGTTGTTGGTGCCAATTGCTTTTCAAAAACGAAAGGTTTATTACCATAATTTATAATAACATAATTATTATTTTGTCTTACCCGAGCCCAAAAATTCAATAAAAAGGTGAAGTCGTTGTACAAAAATAATAAATAAATAAAAATTATATTTGATTTGATTTGATATTTTGTTTGGCATTTGATTCATTCTACGCTATTTTAGTGACTAATTAATGATATCAAGAAAAAGAATTTATATATTGTATGATTTTTTTTGATCGAGTAAGATATACCGTATGATTGAGTGGAAGGATAGTATAAGAATTATTTAATGCCGATCTTTGTGGATGGGTGACTAACATTTAATTTTATTTTCCTTTATTTTTTTATGTCGTTTTTCACATTTATTTATATAGCGATTTTGCGTTTAGTGACTTTTGCTTTTGATAAATTTTAAATTATAGTCTTGCACCGACTTTTTGGCAGGCTAATTTTTATATATATGTTGAAAAAAAATTGAGAAAGCAGCTGAAAATTTTGAAATTGATTAATTTTCCTTTTTTTATTTTTTAAAAGGAAAGAATTTTATAGGGCATGGCTTCATTGCAACATAAGTGAAAATGTGTTTTTGTAGAGAAAGATTAAAAACGCATCTTACAGAGTGCACTTTCACTAATATGGCAGTGAAAACATGTCTTAAGGACATGTTTTCCTTACTATTTCAACGGTAATTTTTTTAACGACTAAAAGGATTCCAACAGCCAATTCTGACATGCACGTGAAGATCAAGACGAAGTTGATGAGGAGCCACCAACTCAAATAGTGCAATGAAACCCTAGGCGTGCCCGACGTCCACTCGATTGTGGCACACATTCGGAATGTCGATGCTTATGTTATTTTTAATTTTCTCAATTGTATACTTCGTTTTGCATCCCATATGTAAACTTATTTACAATATACAAAACAAAACTATTAAATTGTTTTGCTTTGTACCATATCATATTGTGAGTTTAAAATTTACAATTATTTTTGTTACCTTTTCATTTAAGTTTTTCTCCGTCCATTTGTTAAGTACAATATTTTGAAAAAGCAAAGAATTGCTCAGAAGGTTCGGAAAAAGATTTAAACTTTGGCTTGCGTACTGTAATATATCTTAATTCAATAATTAATATTAACTTACACTTTACAGAAAAAATTAATGAATAAACAAATAAGTTAGATTTTCATTACATGAATTAGTGTTTTAATTAGCTCTTCTCCTCAATTCTCTCGGATTGTGTGGACATGTTGGCTTTGTATGCCTTGGGTTGCTATAGTAACAACATAACCTCGGTATGTCTCCCCGCTCCTAAACAACCATATTGCCTCGTATTCGAGTTGAGTTCAGTCGACCTTTTGGCTTGCGCCTCGAGTTCTTATCTAGTACCAACTCGAATGAAGCGTGCGAGAAAGGTGGTCACATGTTTTCATCCGGGACAAGTGGGAATTCTTATTTCCAAACATTATACATGCGTTCAAGTTTGTAAACTTCGTCAATGTAGGTCATGCAATCTACACATTCCGAGGCACATGTCACAATTGAATGTGCGCATGGATAACGAAGTGCTTGAGATCTTCAACGATCGTAGGTCATTTGTATCAGGTCTACTCGGTACGCTCCACCGATAACTCCTCAGTCGGTTTAATGGGGTTGCTTAACCTGGAATTTTAGATTTGATTGCGAGTGACACACTAAAGTCATTGATTTCACAATTTCTACATTTTCTCCAATATTTTTCAGCACCGACTCACACCAAATGTGACCGCCCTTTATCTGTCCCGCGTATGTGTTAGCTCGCTTTGGAAATAAGGTTGTTAATTGAAAATATGTTTCCTTGACTACCGAGGTTACTAGCAAATAATGTGTCCCTTCAATACGAAATTAATGCATTCCGCTAGGTTCGTGGTCATGTGCCTATATCATAGTCCTTTATCATACAACTACGTCTACTGTTCCTTTGGTATCCTATTGAGGTACTCTACACCTAGTTGATTTACAACCCGTAGTATCTCTAACATATCATGGAATCGATATTGGACGAGCACGAGCTCATACCCTACCAATGACAATCAATATTGCATTCAAGAAAAGCGACCCAAATGTATATGTTAAATTGTAATATAGGAAATAAATTTTATGTATAACGTACCCGTGTTAATGACATGTCGGTGCTTCGTATCCTTATGGTATTGCCCCATGTAGTTAGACCCTATATAACGAAAATAATACCTATGATGTACACGATCCCATAGGCTTGAACATCGATCAAATGCAACTTGCATTCTGATGCCCCTGTCGGAAATGATGCATACATTGGGTTTTGGCGCAACATGCTTTCTCAGGTTAATTAAGAAGAAATCCAGTCATCCCCAGGTGTGTTTTCTCTCTGGGGGCAACTTAATTACTTTTGCCTCTGATCCCTTGCAACCCAAGGTTCCCAGGATAAATTTCATACATTGTAACCTGGGATTCCTGGGATAAATTATTTTCCCCTTTTTACCCTGCCTCATCCTTTATATAAATACACATTCTCATCCCCTGCTCACCCATATCTTAGTATCTTTCAATTTTTTTTCTTTTTCTTGCATGTTGGAATTTTCATGTTTAAAGATTTATTTTTCTCTCGCTTTGAGTGAGACATAGTTATAGTTTTAAGTTGTGTTTGTGTTCACGATGATGCCGTGGAGCTCGGTAACCTACAAATTTCACTTGCCATGTAAGTATGGAGCCATCACTTGAGAAGTCGGGATCGCTTTGCAACTCGAGGTCCAAGTTGACTATGATTATACCATATCATGTTGAATTTTAAATAAGGATTCAAGTTTACAAAGATTATGCTGTCAAAGGATGGAGCATAACTGATGTCGTAGTTGAAGGTGCTAATGCAGGCACAATAATGAGTTTCTCCTTGTCAGAAGAGCATGCTTCATAAAACCCATATATAAGTTCAATGAAGGAAAACAGAAGGGGCCTTCCAGTATAATCAAGTAACTCGTGTTGTCCATTCCCATCGAAAGTGGTGACCTTGTTAGTATAACTTGTTACACCCCAATTCCGTCACATGTTATAATAACGGGGTCACTGTATTTTGTGGTGATGGATACGATGCATTACTTGATTATATTAAAACATCACTGCGTTTTTCTTCCCCGTATTTGTGTATTAGTTTTATAAAGCATCCTTTTCTGATGAGAAGAACTCGTTGTCGTGCCCGCATAACAACTGTCAACTGCAGCCCCATTTATGATTCATCATTTAACAACATAAGCTTCGTAAACTTGAAGTCCTAGTTATAATTCAACTCGATATCCTATAATCACCGCCAATTGGGACATTGAGTTTCAATGCGATTCAGCTTCCCTGGTGATGACTCCATATTCACATGTTAGATAAAATTTGTAGGTCACCCAGCTCCATCGCTCCACCGTAAGTTCAAACATTTGTTAAAACTATAACCATGCCTATTTCAAACACAGACAAACATAAATCCACAAGCGTCTAATTTCCAATCGTAAAAAAAAAATGAAGCTAAGTGAAAACACATCCTATAGAGTACATTTTCACTGCCACATCAATGAAAATGCTCCTTGTAGGACGTATTTTCACTCACTCTCTCTCCTAAAAACGCGTTCTACGGGGCATGTTTTCACTAATGTGGCAGTGAAAATGTGCCCTATTAGACGTGTTTTCCTATCTGTCTCCAAAAACAGCGTAGATCAGTAAATTATAAAAAAAACGACATACATTCTCAATTAAGTTTTTTTTAGCATATATGTAAAATTTAGCCCTTTTTGGCAACTAAAGGAATTTATTAAAAAAAACAAAAGGTATAATAATTTTTTTGGTCCTTCAATTTTACAAAAGAAGTAATTTTAGTTTCCTATTTAAATTTTTGTTTCTCTCACCTCTTCAACTTGTATTTTTTGTCAAATCACCTCAAAATGGATAAAAAATTTAACGTCTATGAACTTTGCTGATTTAGTATCAATGTGGTAGTCCACATGTATGCTCATTACCAATTAATTATTATTTTTAATTAAAAATATTAAAAATATATTTTATACATTTTAATAATATTTTTTAATTTTTTAAAAAATTTAGAAAAATAATAAATTGTCGACATGTCATCTATATGAATACCACATCAGCAAAGCTAACAGACCTTGATTTTTTCATCCATTTTGGAGTGATTTGACAAATAATTTAAGTTTAAAGACTAAAAAAGATAAAAAAAAATAATTAAATGAAATGCCAAAATAATTTTTTTATAAAATTAGAGGGCCAAATAAATTATTGTATTAAAATAAAATGTTAAATTAGAAATGGCATACTCACTGAAAGTTCTATCTTGAGCTCAAATTCTATTTAAAATATAGGCTTTGATAATGGCATGGTGGTTGATATCTATAACTTCAATAAAAACTCTATTTCAAAATAAATTTTAATTAATGGGTAGTTTAAATATAAAAACATCTTTAAATTATAATTTTGTAAGATTTTTAAATAAATTAGGGATAATGGCAAGATTTGCTTCTATATTTTAACAAAAATTATCAATATGGCACCTGTATTTTTAATTTATTCATTTAATATCTATAATTTCTTTTTTGTATCACATATTGTTTTTCATTTTTAAATAAATATGTAAGACTATTACATGTGGCCCATTGAATGAGTGACGTGATATGGGTGTTCAAAGAAAAAGTCAAATGGTTAGGGGACAATGACTCAGGAAAAAATTTCCCTTTTTATATTTCTAAGTTAAAAAAAGAGAAAAAAAAATAAAAAAGTAAAACTAATAAATTAATAAATTTTATATCCTTAGAAAGTTAAAACCCAAACCATTAAAACCCAAACCATTCGTTTCTTTTCCTCTCCAAACTTTTTTTTCAATTTTGATGCCGTCACCACCGCCACTTTCCTATCAAATTCCAACACCATTCAAGGTGGATGTTAGCAACTAACGGTAGCCTTCATCCCCTCTTTTAACATTAGTGGCTCAGATCTCCCTAAAGCAAATAAAAAAAGCAATTGAAAAGATAACCAAAGCTGGCAATCTTGCCTCTTCCGATCTGTTTCATCAGCCATTGCGTTGACCTCCGGTTAAAGATAATGCTTCCTTTAGCCTTTTCTTGGCTTTCACCACTTAGATTTTTGAATGAGTACCTACATCCCATGAAGCCGAAAGAGCCATATATGATTACTTGGACTCCCTTGTCCAACCTTTCTTTTGTTCTTCATTTCTATAAGATTCTTTGCTGATATTTGTTATGGAACGAATAAGAAGCAAAACAACGACCAATTCCTTTTAAATTTTTATTAACTATCATTAATTTTTGTTTAAGTTGTAAACCTGCGTTTTAATGAACTTTAATGAAATAGTTTGTATAGGGCTTATTTGTACAGTTGTATTGAGCCGTTATTCTCTTATTTAGCCACCAATCAGTATTGGAAGGCAATTATGAAATTAGCCAATCAATTTTCTAATTTGTTTCTTCCTTTTTCTCATGCTCTCTTCTTCTCTCTACTTTCTCTTCCGTATCTGTTTTCTTCCTCAACTTTCTAAATCGTATTAAAGGTATCAGAGCTTCAACGATCCTTATGGCCAGCGATGGTGTAACTATGAGGTCACAAAAAGACATGGGAACGATGTTGAAGGAGCTTTCATAGCTTCAAGCAAAGTTGGCATAGATGGATGCTTGAACTGAATCATGAATTAAAGTATTTCATGAAGAGGTTAAGGGAAAGCTTCAAGCTGAGTCGATGACTCTCTTTGAATAATATATGGGATAATCATCAGTGGTGGCTTTTGGAACCTTTCCAGATAAGGGTAAGGGTATACTAGGGGAACCTCCTTCAGGTAAAAGCTTAATCTTATCCCTTATATAGAACAAGGTCAGGCTCGATTTCTTTCAAAAATTAGTACAATGGAGTCATTAGGGAAGGTACTCAAGTTTGATTGTCCACGATTTGATGGTGGGGATTTTAGAGGGTGGTAGTCTAAATTAGAACAGTTTTTCAAGGTTGAAGATCTGCAGGAACATGCAAAGGTTAGAACAGTGATGCTCTATCTTAAGGGTAAAGCCTTAGTCTGACACCATTTTTTCTGCCAGAGGAATGAGGGTATCAACCAATTTACTTAGGACACTTATGCTCGAGGGCTAAGGGAGAGGTTTGGTTTTGCTATGTTCTTGAACCCTATGACTGAGTTGGTATCTCTCAAACAAACTGGGACTGTTGATGCTTACCACAACTACTTTGTGAGTATACTCAATCAGTTACATTTACTAGAGAGCTATGCCTTAAGTATTTTCATTGAAAACTTAATGACGAAAATAGGTTAATACCTTCGATTGTTTAGACCACAAACTTTGGTGGAAGGGTACTCGATTGCTAGGCAAGTGGAAGGGATAGTATCAACTACTCTAAAGAAAGGGTACTGGTTGTGGGTAATGGGGGATATTTTAAGCCTTTATTTCCTAGTCCTAGAATAGTTGGCCTCATGTATGCAAACCCTTCAATAATTGGTCCTACTACAATCCCAAGTTGTCAGAAACCACCAATCAAATCATTATATCAGCCAGAAATAGAAGAAAGGAGAAAAAAAAGGGTTATGCTTCTGATGTGCCTCTAAGTATACACCAGGGCATAAATGCATGAAATTACAACTCTATCAGCTCGTAGTGGAACCTCAACCTAATTCTTTAGGGGATTCAAAAGCTCAAGTAATAGAAGAATTTCTGGATTGTTTTGAACAGTTGGAGAGTGTGGAGCAAGAGCCTAAAGCTATTACCCTAATATTGTCTTTTCATGCATTGCAAAAATCTCAATGGCATAATACAATGAGAATGGTAGCTAAAATAGGCTAGGTAGATGTGATTATACTTGTAGATTCTAGAAGCACTCATAAATTTGTTGATTAAAAATTAGTAAGGAGGTTAAACTTAACTATGGAGAAGTCTTGCCAATTGAAGATTATGATAGCTAATGGTGGCAACTTAAGAATTAAGGGATTATGTAGGCCAATGAGTTGGGAAGATCAAGGGCATGAGTTTGTCACTGATTTTACGGTTCTATCTGTTAAAGGCTTTAATGTGGTTTTAAGGGTGCAGTGACTCTTATCTTTGTGATATATTATATGGAATTTTGGATCACTTACAATGCGGTTCGATCATAAAAAGAAAATATTTACTCTACAAGGTATCATTCTAGGGGGATTGTAACTTTTCTCGAGCTATCAACTCTCTAAGTGCCTACATATGGTGGCATTTGGACCCTGCCCTATGGTTTGTAATTCTGACCAACAAATAGCATTAAAATTGCTACCTGTACTAGTCAAGGAAGACTTACAGTAACTTTTACTTGAATATCAAGATGTTTTTCAACTACTAAAAGGGTTCCCTCCAAATAGATTGTAAGACCACAAGGTTCCTCTTCAAGATGATACCGAAGTGGTGAATGTAAGACTGTACAAATACCATTCCTTTAGAAGACTGAAATTGAAATGCTTGATCCGAAAATGTTGCAGGCTGGGTTATTAGGGACAGTAATATCCCTTTTGCATCTCCCATTGTAATGGTAAAGAAAAAAGATAGGAGCTAGGGGCTATGTGCGGATTACAGGCAACTCAACCAACTTACCATCAAAGACCAGTTCCCTATTCCTGTTATAGAAGAGCTACTGGATGAACTTGGTCAAGCTCTTTTTTTTTTTTAAATGGACCTAAGATCTAGATATCACCAAATCAAACTGTGGGATCCAGATATCTTCAAAACAACCTTTTGAACACATGAGGGGCATTATGAATTCTTGGTTATGCCATTTGGCTTAACCAATTCCCCCTCAAACTTTCAGTCTTTAATGAATTCTATTTTCTAAAGGCTCTTGAGGAAATCAATACTAGTATTCTTTGATGATATCCTCATTTACTCCAATAGCTGGTCTGATCACTTGGTTCATTTGAAAGATGTATTACAACTCTTAAGGGACAACCAATTCTTTGCCAAGCAAAGCAAGTGCACTTTTTGCATTCATTAGATTGACTACCTAGGACATGTTATTTCTAGTGGTTCAGTCACTATATACACATCCAAGGTGGATGGAGTCTTATGTTGGCCTACTCCCAAGAGAGTAAGAGAGTTGAAAGGCTTTCTTGGACTGTCAGGCTGCTGCAGGCAGTTTATAAGTCACTATGTCATCTTGGCTTGACCCTTGACAGATCTGTTCAAGAAGGATATTCCTTGGAATTGAACCGAAGCTGCTAATTTAGCCTTTGATATGCTTAAACAAGCAATCTATCAAGCACTAGTTCTTTCTCTGTTATATTTTAAAGAAGAATTTTTCATCGGCATAGATGCTTGTGGTCAGGGGTGTGACACCCCTTACTCATATATGTTGCCGGAAGAAGGTTACGGAGCATTACCGGAGCTTACAGAAAAAATAAAATAAATTCATATCATTTACTATTCATATCCGAAATTAATCATATTGTCCCTTAAATGAGCCATCGAGGCCCAAAATATGCATTTAAAATAAGTTGGGACCAAACCGAGAATTCAAAGAATTTTTCTCAAAATCTCAAAAATTTTCCAAGGTATAATGGGCACATGCCCGTATGGCCAGGCCGTGTGTCTCACAAGGTTGAGAGACACGCCTATGTCTAAGGCCGTGTGTACATTTGAAATAGGGACACACGGCCGTGTCCCAGCCTGTGTCCAAATTAGGGAGGTTACAGACTTGGGTCACATGGCCAAGCCATACGCCCGTGTGCTAGGTGGTGTGAACATTTTAATTTACATTAATTAGGTGCAGGGGCCACACAGCCAAGTCATACGCCCGTGTGCCAGGCTGTGAGCCATACACGGCTGAGACACATGCCCATGTCTGTGCCCCATGTGAAAATACTTGAGCATTCTGTTTTGTAATTTTAAAGATGCAGGGGACACAAGCCGAACCACATGCCTGTACGCATAGCCATGTGTCACACACAGTTGAGACGTACGCCCGTATCTCTACCCTTGTGGACCAAATAAGGCCATTTCCAAGCCTTATTTCTCACCCAAACTTGTCTTTCACCTACATTAACATTTAAACAAATTTCCAATCCAATATAAATCATTCAAATCAAACCAAAATAATTTTTATGTAAGACATATCAACACATATGTTCAAGTATCTATACATACCAAAATACCGTATGTACATATAGGCATGTTCTATCAATTTTACTATCATAATCAATATGCCTATATGATTTTCATTAATCATCCATTTCAAACACACATTAAGCAAATTAAGACCATTTTATATATCAAAACATACCATTTACAAGCCATACCAATTGCTAATCCCAACCGAACACATATATGCCATCCTTGACCACTTTAGCCTATACATGCCATTATACTCAAAAGGAATTTTTGCTATTTATAATGAAATGAGCTGTAGGATAGTGTGATTTAGCTCTGACCAACTTCCAACCTTTACGAGCCTCTAAGTACTATAAAATAGAGGAAATAAAATAGAGTAAGCAATTAATACTTAGTATGTTCGTATAACGGAAATTATCTTACCATTCGTTTACATTTATGGTAAGCATACAAACACATTCTAAACAACTTGGCCAAAAGCCTAAGCACATAATCTCACCAAACATGTTAGTTATTTATTTTATGTGAATATCAAGAATAAGGATGAGCTCATCAAAAGTCAAGTTCCATGTATTTCATACATATATACGGGTAACAATTCAATTTGGATTCATATGTTCTCATTTCAGGATTTTTGCCCGTTGAATTATTTAAAATATTGATGGATACACAGGTAGTACACACTAACTGTACAAAATTGTAATTCGTCAATTCATGTTAGGGGATACTCATAAGAGCACATAAACAGAAAGCACTCTCTCAAGCCATATAACGGGATGCTCATGTGAGCCATGTAATAGGAGGCTTATTTGAGCCTTATAACAGGAAGCTTATAAGAACCATAATAAAAAAGCTTATGCGAGCCAATAATGGGTAGCTCCGAAGAGCCATTAATCGAGAAGCTCTAGATAGCCATATATCAAAAAGTTCAAGCGAGTGATATTGGGAAGCTCATAAAGAGCCTTTAATTGGGAAGCTCATGAAGAGCCATATAACAGGATGCTCATAAGAGCTGTGGTGTGTCCATAACACATGTAGAATCACAACCAATCGGGATGCTCCGAAGAGC
The DNA here is from genome assembly GCF_007990345.1 of Gossypium hirsutum. Classification (NCBI taxonomy): domain Eukaryota; kingdom Viridiplantae; phylum Streptophyta; class Magnoliopsida; order Malvales; family Malvaceae; genus Gossypium; species Gossypium hirsutum. The sequence continues at coordinate 15,406,522 of NC_053429.1, forward strand.
TATTAACGGGAAGCTTGCAAGAACAATATAACAGGAAGATTGAGAGGGCTTATAACGGGCTGCTCTTTTGAGCTATGGTGTGTCCGCAACATATGCAGGACTACAACCAATATGGGAAATCCTGTATCCATCGAATTTCATTTATTCAAACGAGACTTGACTTTTATCAGTCTTTACCGAATATGTAATCAATTTCATATAAATAACAATTACACAATTCATATATATAATATTCAATTCAAACATATAAATATACACAATTTAGTTACATGAACTTACCTCGACAATGTTTGTGTTCGTAGACTATTATTCCGATACTATTTGTTTTTCCTGATCCAATTCTGAACTAGGTCTATCCGGATCTATACGAGTAAATTTAACTCAATTTAATAAAATTCACATTCAATTCCATCCAATTCACATCTTAGGCAAAATTATCATTTTTCCCCTATACTTTTAATTATTTACGATTTCGTTCCTAAGCTCGAAAAATGAAATTCATGCAATTTAATCATTATTCCAAGCCTAGTCAATTTTTACATATTACATTTACATCCCATATATTTCACAAAAATCAAAATTTTTCCATGAATTTTACATCTTTTCAATTTAGTCCATAAATCACAATTTCATGAAAATTTCCTTTGCAAAAGTTGTTTATCTATCAACAACCTTTCCATTTCTACCATAAAACTTCATAATTCATGCATATTCATCCATGAAAAAACTTTAATACTTTGATAACTTTGTAAATTAATCCCAAAATAGTTAGATTAAGTTATTACGATCTTGGAAATATAAAAAATACTAAAAATGGAACAAGATCACTTACCTAATTAAGCTAAGTAAGCTTGCTTGAACTCTTTTCTCTTAGCTAAGGTTTCCATGTTTTTCTATTTAGGAAAGATGGTGAAAATGATGATATTTTCTTATTTTATTAATTTATCATCTTTTCATATTTTACTTTCCAATTTCATCATTTTCTTTAATTAAATTTTCATGGATGAATCATCATGCTTATCTACTAACTCCACTTAATAATCTAATTTCCATATAAGGACCTCAAATTTTGAATTCCATAGCTATTTAATACTTATAGCGACTAGAACTTAACTTTTTCATTTTATTCAATTTGATCTTTTATTAAATTAGACATGTAATCGATAAAATTTTCTTAATGAAATTTTCATACGTTATTCCTATCATAATGCAAACCATGCACTAATATTAAAATAATTTTCTTTCTGACTAAGATTTGTGATCCTGAAACCATTGTTCTGATTTCATTGAAAACAGACTGTTACAACTCTCCCGCTGTTACAACTCTCCCATTTTAAGAATTTTCGTCCTCGAAAATCTTACTAGTAAGGAGATTCGGATATTGGTTTCTCATTGTTTCTTCCGGTTCCGAGGTAGCTTCTTCTATACCATGCCACTGCCAAAGAACTTTCCCTAGAGCTACCTTTTTATTTCTCAATTCTTTCACTTTACATGCCAGAATTCTGACTGGTTCCTCACTATAAGTCTTGTCAGGCTGAATCTCGACCTCAATCAGAGAGATAACATGTGAGGGGTCTGACCAATACCATCGCAACATAGACACGTGAACGGCATTGTAAATTCTTTCTAGTTCTGGTGGTAATGCCAATCTGTACACAACAGGTCCAATTCTTTCAATGATCTTATATGGCTCGATAAATCACGGACTCAATTTTCTTTTATAGCCAAACCGAAGAACTTTCTTCCAAGGTGAAATTTTTAGAAATTCTTTGTCACCAACTTGGAACTCTATTCTTTGTCACCAACTTGGAACTCTATCTCTTTACGTTTTAAATCCACATAGGATTTTTGACGGTCAAAAGTTGCTTTCAAACTATCTCAGATCACTTTCACTTTTTCTTTAGTCTCACTGATTAAATCAACTCCATGTATCTTTTTTCTCACTGAGCTCAATCCAATACAATGGAGTTCTACATTTATGACCATACAAAGCTTCATACAATGCCATTTAATACTTGACTAATAACTGTTATTATATGCGAATTCAACTAATGGAAAATATTTTTTCCAACTGCCTTCGAATTCTAGTACACTGCACCAAAGCATATATTCAAGAATTTAAATTATGAGTTTAGATTGACCATCTGCCTGCAGATGAAATGCGGTACTAAAATGCAACCATGTACCCAAAGCTTCTTATAACTTGCTCTAGAATCAGGACGTAAACCGATGATCTCTATAAAAAAAATAGAAACTGGCACACCATGTAATCTGACAATCTCAGAAACATATAGCTCAGCCAATCTGTCCGGAGAGAAATTCATACGTACTGAAATAAAGTGTGCAGACTTTGTTAAATGGTCAACGATTACCCAAATAACATCCTTCTTTTTCAGAGATAGGGGCAATCCCTATATAAAGTCCATAGTAATTCTTTCCCATTTCCATTCCGGTATTGGCACTGGTTGTAGTAATCCCGAAAGCATCTGATGTGATATCCCGAATTAGGGCCTAATCGAAATAGTGGTTTTGGGACCAAAAATCTGAGATAGAAATAATTATTTTATGATTATTTTGAAGTCTATGATATTATTGCATGATTGTGTTAAAATTTCGTGAAGAAATTCTATGCATAAAGTGCTTAATTTGAAGTTAGGGACTAAATTGAATAAGTTACAAACTTTGCATTCTAGAAGTTTCTAGTATGAAATTGCTTTGAAATATTAATTAGGAGGTCTTAAATAGAAATTTAACCAATTTCTAAGTTTATGGACAAAAATTAGACATGGATGGAATTTTTGAAAGTTTAATAAGGAAGGGTATTTTGGTCATTTTGATATTAAATGAAATAAAATGGGAAAATAACACAAAAATGATCATATTCTCCATAATTTTCTGCCAAATTTTTCTCTCCACCATAGCTAGGGTTTTAACACTTTTAAGCCTTGATTGTAAGTGATTTCTATGCCTGTTTTTAATGTTCTTTACATTTTTGAAATCCTCGTAGCTCGGTTTACCTGTTTCTACCAATATTTTGAGCTAGGGTTTATATTTAAAAATTTACCCATGAATGATATGCATGAATTTTGATGTTTTATGGTAGAATATGAAATTAAACAACTTTTGCTAAGTGATTTTACGTAAAAACGACTAAAATGACATAATGGGTAAAAATACCAAATGTTCATAAGTACATGTTAGATTGAGAATTGGATGTTTCTGTAGAAGGGAAAAATGATCAGCATATCATAAAACATAAGAAAATAGGATGAAGTTTAATTTACGAGATTTGGGGAAAAAGTGTAAATATGTGAAAGTTTAGGGGTAAAATTGTAATTTTTCTAAAATATGGTTTTGGGTTGATTTGAATAATATGAGTCCTAATTAGGCTATATTTGAAATTATAGAGCAAGGAAAATTGAAATTCGGACTAAAATCGGCAAAATACCAAGTTGTGGACAAAATGGTAAAAATGACCATTTTCGCATACGAGGTAAGTTCAAATGTAAATATTGTAATATAACCGTTATTTTAAATCATTTAATGCTATTTATACGATATTATGATTGTTATCATGCAATTCTATGCTTTGTGGTCATTGTTGGACAACATGCAAAAATTTTATGAATTATGTGAAAAATGTGAAAGACTAACGAAGTATCTTCATGGGTATTCCAAGGAGAATGGTAAAGGAGTACGAACGAGGAAAGTCCCATTGAACCTTAGGAATAGATTCGGATATTTGGGCATCTGAACTCGTTGAGTTGAGTCCGAGTTCACTTATGGATGCGAACGTCCAAACTCGTTGAGTTGAGTCCGAGTTCGTGAGATGTAACTAGGCATCCGAGCTCGTTGAGTTGAGTCCGAGTTCACTTATGGATGCGAACGTCTGAACTCGTTGAGTTGAGTCTGAGTTCATGAGATGTAACTAGGCATCCGAGCTCGTTGAGTTGAGTCTGAGTTCACTTATGGATGCGAACGCTTGAGCTCGTTGAGTTGAGTCCGAGTTCGCTTATGGGCGGGTTACATGGTAGCTTGGCTACATATGTGACACTTATGTGCAAACTTTCCATGTATCCGAGCTATATTCTGATGTGTTCAACGGGTAAAATTCTAGTGAAATGGAAGAATACTCAAGATTCAAGTGACGTATTGGTAAATGTTGTGGAATGGACACTTTGGACAGGTATGTACTTAACCCTCGGGTTGAGACTTGATACGACAACAATAATGTAGTAAGACGATGAATGATGAATAGAAATGTGATATATGTTTTGGTGATATTATGCTAATGTTGGTTGGTATAATTGCTTTGTTAAGTTATTTGTTATTTGCATGTGAACTTACTAAGCATTTATGCTTACTCCTTCCCTTCCATTCCTTGTAGTTTTGACAAGCCGGTTTGGAGATTAGGACGGTCGGAGGCACGCTCACACTATCAATGGACCATCTCGGTATAGTGGCTTTCATATTTTGGGAATATGGCATGTATAGCATTATAATCCTTTTGTGTATATAATCTTATGATATAGCTCATGGATGACATGGAAATGTTTGAAAATGATTAGCTATTGGAGTGGCTAATCGAGATTATATTTAATAACACGTATTCTTTATGTGCTAACTAATCTATGGAAATCCATAAAATGGTGAATTTGGCTATAAAACAGAATCACACAGCAGCAGTGACATGAGTTTGAAAAATCACTAAAAATAGTAGAGATAGAATTAGATGATGAATAAAATATAGAATTGAATATTAATGAATCTATTTTCATGGGGAAGAAACAAAATAGGTAACAGAGTTGTATTTTATGAGATATTTACATTTTGGTGAAATAGAGTCAGAGCAATTTTTGGATTCCCTATTCTGACTTTAGAAATTCACCATAATTTGTGTAAAAATAATTAGGACTCAAACTTTACATGTATGGATTCCTTATTGAGTCTATTTTTAATTTAAACAAATTGCATAGTCATTGGATTTCTGTATAGAAACAAATTTGATTCGCAGTGCACAGGGGTCAGAGTAGCTGAACCCTGAAACAGGGGAGACTTTAAATAATAAACTGTACTAATTGGCCTGACCAAAAATTCTTGAAACAATATATTAGATAGATATATGAGTCTAGTTTCAGAAAAAATTTATGGATCTTAATTTTGAGTTTTGAAAATCGAGATATGAATTTTTAAGTGATTGTGACGCAGTTAGCCAGCTTGTCTGAAAATTTTAAAAATAAATTGTTTGAGCTGTTTAATTAATGAATTAAGTCCATTAACACCTCGTGCTCGACTCCGGCGATGGTCTCGGGTACGGGGGCGTTACATCTGATGTTCAACTTTAACTTGCTGCCATACCAAACATCTAGATACAAATTTAGAAATATCACGTTTCATTCTCGACCATCAATACATCATTTTCAAATCATTATACATTTTATTACTCTCCGGATGAATCGACATAGTATCATTATGAGCTTTATACAAAATCTTCTGTACAATTTTTGAATTCTTCGGTACGCATACTCTGCCTCTGAATAATAGACAATTATCAGACTACTCCAAAATTTTGAATAAAAAATTAACTCATATTGTACCCATTTGGCTTGTAATTCATCATCATTTTTCTGAGCTTTGCAGATCTATAGCAGAAATGTTGGTTTAGCTTTTAGCTTGGCTAAAATGGAGCCATAATCAGAAAATGATAATCGGGTATTCATTACTCGCAAGGCAAACAGAGATTTTCTACTCAAAGCATCTGCAACCACATTTATTTTTCCAGGATAATAGTCAATAACCAGGTCATAATCTTTAACAGTTCAAGCCACCTGTACTGTCTCAAATTCAAATCCTTTTGCGACATCAAATACTTTAAATCCTTATGATCTGTGAATATATGAAATTTTTCACCGAACAAGTAATGTCGCCAAATTTTCAGTGTAAAAACAATGGCTTCCAATTCTAAATCATGTGTCAGGTAATTTTTTTCATGTGGTTTTAATTGTTTAGAAGCATAGGCTATTACTTTTCCTTCTTGCATCAAGACAGCCTAAACCATTCAATGATGCATCACTGTAAATTATAACTTCTTTACCTGATTCAGGCTGAACTAATATTGGTGCTTCGGTCAACAAGGCTTTCAATCTATCAAAACTCTACTGACATTTATCCGTCCATTTAAACTTCACACATCTTTCTGCAACATCTGTGTCATCGAAAAAGCTATCATCGAAAACCTTTTTACAAACCTCTAATAGTAACCAGCTAATCCCAAAAAAATTCTGACTTCGGACACATTTTTTTGTGGTTTTCAACTAACAATTGCTGAAATTTTATTCGAGTCCACTCTAATGCCTTCAGCAGATACTATATCCCAAGAAAACCAACTTCCTGAAGCCAAAATTCACATTTCTTGAACTTAGCATACAGTTGTTTCTCATGTAGAGTTTGCAGCACAATTTTCAAATGGTTAGCATGTTCATTTTCATCTCGGGAGTATACTAGAATATCATCAATAAACACCACAAAAAATCTATCTAGATACAATCTGAAAATTTTATTCATTAAATCCATAAATACCGCAGGTGCATTAGTCAAGCCAAATGGCATCACAAGAAACTCATAATGCTCGTACCTGGTTCTGAAGATTGTCTTTGGCACATCTGACTCTTTTATCTGTAACTGATAGTAGCCAGAATAGAGATCTATCTTTGAAAACACTGTAGCACCTTTCAGCTGATCAAACAGATCATCAATACGAGGCAATAGATACTTATTCTTAATTGTGACTTTGTTGAGCTACTTGTAATCAATAAATAGTCTCAATGATCCATCCTTTTTCTTGACAAACAGAACTAGTGTACCCTAAGGTGAAAAACTAGGTCGAGCTAAACCTCTGTTAGTCAATTCTTGAAACTGTGCTTTCAACTCTTTTAGCTCTATAGGAGCCATTCGGTAGGGTGCTATAGATATCGCTGTCGTCTCGGAAACAAGACTTATAGAAAATTCCACTTCTTTAATCAGTGGTAATCCGGGTAATTCCTCTGGAAACACAGTAGAATACTCACAGACTACTAACACTGATTTAATCTTTGATTCAGACACCTTAGTATCCAATACATAGACAACATAAGCATCATACCCTTTTCTGACATATTTTTGTGCTGACATGGCTAATATCACATAGACAAACCATCCAATTTATCAGATTTAATATAGATCATTTCACCATTCTAGCATTTCAACATAATATGCTTCTGTTTATAATTTACCATGACATCATGCTGAGTTAACCCGTTCATACCCAGAATCACATCAAATTCATCAAATGGTAATAACATTAAGTCAACCAGAAAACAGAAACCCCGTATCTTTAATAGACAATTCTTGCAGATTTTATCAACCATCATATACTGGCCTAGAGGGTTTGAAACTTTAATCATAAATTCAGTAGACTCGGCAGAAATTTTTTTATTATACACTAAATTTGTACAAATATATGAATGCATTGAACCAGGATTAATAAAAGTAGTAATATTAGTATCAATTAGAGAAAAAGTACCAGTAATGATGTCTGGTGCAGAGGCATCCTCTCGTGCACGAATAGCATATGTCCTTGCTGGTGCTCGTACTTCAGATTTGGCAGTTGAATCCTTTCTTGTACCTTAGCTATCACTCATATTACTAGGGTTACGGGGTGGTCTACCTTTCGAGGCAGGGTTGCTCAGCTTTGAAGTCTGTACAATATCTTTCTCAGACTTTTTCGGGCAATCTCTGAGATAGTGGTCAAAAGAGCCACATCTAAAGCAAGCATCGCTTTTCATCTGGCACTTTCCAAAATGAAATTTATTACAGTGCTTACATTTAGGTTTAATGATTCTAACACTACTTGCACTTGCTACAGATGTAGCCTGGGATCTTGGACTGGAATATCGAACGCTTTTACTTCTCCTAAAATATCCTGCAGAGGTAACAGAACGGTCATGATCTTTCTTTGACTTCTTTGAGGCCTACTGATATGACTTTCTTGTAAATCTTTTACTTGAAGTTCTAATTTCCATCTTGGCTTGTCTCTTTTCTTTACTCAGCTTTTTAGCTTTGTGAGCTCAATCGACCAGTATGACAAATTCTTTAAATTCTAGAATCTCAACTAACAGTTTTATGTCTTTATTTAGGCCTTCTTCAAATCACTTACACATTGCGACTTCGGTCGGGATACATTCTCTGGAATGTTTACTCAATCTGACAAATTCTCGTTCATTCTCAGATACAGTCATACGGCCTTATTTAAGTTCTAGAAATTCTTTTCTTATCTGATCAAGGAACCTCTGGCTGATATATTTCTTTCTGAATTCAGTTTGGAAAAATTCCCACGTAACCTATTCTTTTAGCATAACGGAAATAAATGTATTCCACAATTGGTAAGCCTAATATTTTAACAAGGATACAATACATTTTAGACATTCGACTGGTGTACAATATAATTCATCTAGAAACCATGATAGTGTTTTCTAGCCAAAATTCAGCCCTTTTAGGATTATCATTAGCGGTAGCTCTAAATATTCTATCTCATATTTACGAATTTTAAGGCTTACCGATTCTAACAAGCTATATACCTTATGGCATATCAAGAACTGGTTGAGAGACAAGAAGGGGAGATTGTTGTACAGTTGGATTTGTTCTTACAAATTTTATAAACCATTCGTTCATCATTTGGAAGAAAGATTCTTTTGCCTCTCCTCCTCGGCCCTCAGATATGGGTCATCTACTACTAGATACTGCTCTTTGTATTGAAGCTTGAGCATTGCTCTCAGCTTCTTCGGATTCAGCTCGATTAGATGGCATTACAATATGAAAAACATATTTAAAATGGTCAGGAGATATTACACTATCACAGATTATATAATGGCATGTATAGTTAGACTCGTATTTGTTACGTTAGTCCGAGAATCGACTAAACCATAGCTCTGATAACAATAAATATAACACCCCTAACCCATATCTGTTGCCAAAACAGGGTTACAGAGTATTACCGGAGTCTACAGAACAAATACAATTAATTCATATCATTTACTATTCATATCTGAAATAAATCATATTGACCTTTAACTGGGCCCTCGAGGCCCAAAATATTCATTTAAAACAAGTCGGGACCGAACTGGGAACTCAGAGAATTTTTCGCAAAATCTCAAAAATTTTCCAAGGTGTAAGAGGCATACGCTCGTGTGGCCAGGCCGTGAGGCCAGGCCGTGTGTCTTACACGGTCGAGAGACACGCCCGTGTCTTTGGCTGTGTGGATATTTGAAATAGGGACACACGGTCGTATGCCAGTGTAACACCCCACACCCGTGCCCTACGCTGGGACGGAATATGAGGCGTTACTAAACTTAAACACATGCATTCAAACATTTCTGAGTCACCAAGACTTGATCAAATTTAAAACTCTTTCGAACTTTGTTTAAGCTCCTTAATATGGACCTACGAGGCCCCAAACATCCATTGGAAACCCTTCGGGACCAACCTGGGTACTCTAACTAACTTTAGAAAAATAACACTTGAAACAAGCTACACGCCTGTATGGTCATTATAACATGGCCGTGCTGATGGCCCATGTGACACAGACGGCCTAAGCATCTAAGGACATGCCCGTGTGCTATGCCAGTGTAAATTAAATACTAAATTCATACCTACAGGGGTTTTCACACGGCCTGTCACACGCCCGTGTCCTAGCCCATGTATAAAAACCTTAACATTCTATTTCTGACGTCAGCATCCAATAAGGGGCACACAGCCGAGCCACATGCCCATGGCCAGAGGCCGTGTCCTCCACACAGCTAAGACACACGGTCGTGTCTCTGCCTGTGTGTTTACTACCATGCATTCTAACTTGCAAATTTTACGTGCAGGGGACATACAGGTGAACAACACGCCCATGGGGCTGACTGTGTGTCACACACGGCCTAGACATACTCCCCTGTGTGGATAATATAAGGCTATCTACCAAGCCTTTGCCACCCTGAAACACAATCTAACATCAACCAACATATCAAAGTTTAACTTAATATGATTTCTCAACCAAACAACCATAGTTAATACCTAAATACATAACATATATTCAACCATGCCAATAATTTCGCATTCATGAAAGACTAGCTTGCATTCATATAATAACTTTCAATATTATCCATTTTCCATGGCCTTATACATAATGAACCACTTGCTAAAGTAAGCGAACACATTTGGCCAATTAACAATGACACAAAACTCAAAAGTCAGTGTTCTATACATGCCATAATCAAAATAAAAGATCTAACTATACCAAGTGCTTTGATTGATAGTGTGATCGATGCCTCCGACGTCTGATGATCCTCGAGTTAATTAGGTGACTCTATAAGAAAATGGAAAGGAGAGGGAGTAAGCATAAAGATTAGTAAATTGCATGCAAATAAATATAACAACAACTTTACCATTCATCATCATGTTCATTAGGCATAAGCACAACTTACTCATCACTATCCAATACAATTCACATTGTATATATTGAGCTTACATCTTATACATTTCAAATAGGTATCTGTACCACTCACAACATGGTTATACTTTTCTCGTTTAACTTAAACTGTAACTCTCACCGTTGAACCATTTGGAATGCTATCGGATATTCATTAAGCCTAAAACATAGGATATAATGCCAATGCCATGTCCCAGACATGGTCTTACACTAGCTCATCCATCAAGTCGATGCCATGTCCCAGACATGGTTTTACACTAACTATCGAAATCGAGACCGACGCCATGTCCCAGACATGGTCTTACACTAGCTCTTAGATATTTGTGCCGATGTCATGTCCCAGACGTGGTCTTACACTGGCACCTCTATACGTGCTGAAGCCATGTCCTAAACATGGTCTTACACTGACACATCTCATAGCCGATGCATGTCCCAGACATGTCTTACACCGGCTTACATCTCAATGCCGATGCATGTCCCAGACATGTCCTACACTAGCTCTGATCTCAATGCCGGTGCATGGCCTTACACTGGCTCTCATAATGTGGCCGATGCATGTCCCAGACATGTCTTACACTAGCACACAAATAACTTGAATGTCGTGGCATGAATATCCGATTTATTTCCTAAGGTTCAAACAAGAGTTCTACTATCTCAATATTCATCATACATAATCATTTCCACAAACAAGCAATTTATACTATATCAATTCAAACACGTATAATAACAATGTAGTTGTATTATTTACATACAACTTACCTCGGTATTCAAAATATGGCGACTATTTCGGCTTAGTCTACTAACTTTGCTTTTCCCCAGTTTAGGCCTAGATTTTGTAAATCTTGATCTAAAATGATAAAAATTCACAAGTTTAAATCACTTTATCGGTCTAGGTATTCAAAAATTTATAATTGGGTAAAATGACCATTTTGCCTCTATACTTCCACAAAATGACCATTTTACCCCTAGACCCGAAAATCGATTTTTATCGAATCTCTTCATATCTTAAGCCTAGCTGAACCCTTTTTACTCTTATAAAAACCCAAAATTTCCATTATTTCTCACATTTATCATCTAATTTTTAATTTATACAAAATGGTCCCTAGTTAGGGTTTCCATGAAAACTACTTCACAAAAGTTATTTATTTCACAACCATGATTCATTTTCTTCCATAAAATTTCAGAAAACAACATGAACACACTCATGGTAAAACCCTAGACTTTCAACCATTTTGCAAAATAGTCCCCTCATTTGAAAGCTCATGCTACAAGGGTTCTAAAAATACAAAAATTATCAAGAAAAGTCATCAAAACCACTTACTTGTAGGGAGATTAAGTGGGTGAAAATTTTCAAGCTTCCAAAACCCACCTATGGCTGATATTTTTGGTCAAGAAGAAAGGATGAATGAAAAAGATGAAGGCTAGGCTTTAGGGTATTATTTTATCACACATTAGGTCATCAAATACCTAACACTTTGACTATTTTATTTTCTTTGTCTTATGGCTGGCCAAGCCTCTCTAAAGGGTCTAATTTCCCTTTAAAGACCCCAAATTTAAGTTTAATGTCAATTTAACACCCTTAGCTATCAAATCAAGACTTTTGCACTATATGCGATCTAGTCTTTTTTCGTAATTATGCATGAAATCGCTAAAATTACTTCACCAAAATTTTTATGCACTAATATAAACATGCTATAACTCTAAAATAATAATAAAATAATTTTTTTGACTTTGTATTGGTGGTCTCAAAACCACCATTCCGACTGAGCCCAAAATTGGGTTGTTACAATTCTCCCCCTTAGGGATTTTTGTCCCCGAAAATCTTACCGGTGAATAAATTTGGGTATTGGTCTCTCATGGTCTCCTCGAGTTTCCTTGTGGCTTCCTCGACCCCATGTCTATGCCACAAAAATTTCACGAGTGCTATACTTTTATTCTTCAATTGTTTGACCTCCCGAGCAAACATCTTAACCGGCTCTTCTCCATAAGTCGTGTCTAAGCTAATCTCAACCTCTGTTGGTGCGATCACATGCGAATGATCTGATCCATATCGACGTAACATGGACATATGAAACATGTCATGAATCTTTTCCAATTTTGAGGGCAAAGCCAATCGGTAGGCAACAGGTCCTACTCTCTCTGTAATCTCATAGGGTTCTATGAAACGAGGACTCAGCTTACCCTTTCTACCTAATCTGAGGATTTTCCTCCGCGGGGATACCTTTAAAAACACCTTATCTCTGACTTGAAACTTTATCTCTTTCCATTTCAAATTCACCTTAACTTTCTCTTTGGTCTTTTAAACTAAATCAACCTCGTGTATCTGATTCTCTCTCAGCTCGGTCCAATACAAGGGTGTTTGACACTTGCGTCCATACAAAGCCTCATAAGGCGCTATTTTTAGACTTGACTGATAACTGTTGTTGTAGGTGAATTCGACTAGCGGTAAATACCTTTCCCAACTACCTTGAAACTCAAGAACACAACACCGTAACATGTCTTTTAATGTCTGAATTACTCTTTCCGACTGACCGTAGGTTTGTGGGTGGAAAGCTATGCTAAAGTTCAACTTTGTTCCCAAAACCTCTTGCAACATCTTCCAAAACCTCGAGGTAAACCTTGAGTCTCTATCTGAAATAATCGACAAGGGCACTCCATGAAGTCTCACAATTTTGGAAATGTATAAGTCGGCTAGCTTATCGAGTGAGAAATTTGTACGTATCGGGACAAAGTGAGCCGACTTCGTCAGTCCATCAACCACAACCCACACGGCGTCTTTCTTCCTCAGGGTTACCAGTAAACTTGTCACAAAGTCCATACTAATCCGATCCCACTTCTACTCGGGAACCATGATAGGCTGAAGTAAACCCGAAGGTACTTGGTGTTTGACTTTCACTTGTTGACAAATTAGACACTTAGAAATGAAATCTGAAATGTCTTTTTTCATTCTCGACCACTAGTATATTTTCTCTACCCGGGTGGATAGACAAACAACCACTACATGCCTCTTGTAAAATCTTCTGAATGAGCTCATTTTCCTTGGGAACACAAATTCTATCTCGGTACATCATACAACCGTTGGTACCAATATTAAACTCTGATTCATTTCCCGTCTCACAGTGAGCCATTTTAGCTTGCAAGTCCCTATCGCCTTTCTGAGCCTCACAAATCTCTTGAAGGAACGTAGGTCTAGCTCTCATCTCAGCTAGAATCGAGCCATCATCAATCACGGTCAATTGAATATTCATAGCCCTCAAGGCAAACAATGATTTCCTACTCAATGCATCAGCTACTACATTATCCTTTCCGAGGTAGTAGTCAATCACCAACTCGTAATCTTTTATCAGCTCTAGCCACCTTCGTTGCCGTAGATTCAACTCTTTCTGAGTCATCAAATACTTGAGGCTTTTGTGGTTGGTGAACACTCGGCATTTCTCGCCATACAAATGGTGTCTCTAAAATTTTAATACAAACACGATGGCCGCTAGCTCCAAATCGTGGGTCGGGTAATTCTTCTCGTGTGGCTTTAGTTGTCTCGAGGCATAGGCTATTACCTTGCCTTCTTGTATAAGCATACACCCTAACCCATTGAAGGATGCATCACTAAACACCACAAACTCTTTTCTCGATTCCGGTTTCACTAAAACTGGGGCTTCGGTCAACAAAGCTTTTAGTTTCTCGAAATTCTGTTGGCACTTATCATTCCATTCTAACTTTACCTCCTTTTGTAGCAGTCTATTCATCGGGGTAGCTATCATCGAGAATCCTTTAACAAATCGTGTGTAGTACCTGGCTAAGCCAAGAAAGCTTCGAACCTCTGACGTATTCCTCGGCAGTTTCCACTCAATGATAGTCGAGATCTTACTTGGGTCAAATCTGATCCCATCACCCGACACAATGTGTCCCAAGAATCTGACCTCTTGTAGCCAAAATTTGCTCTTATTGAACTTGGTGTATAACTACTTACCTCTCAAGGTTTGTAGAACCATCCTCAAATGCTCCGCGTGCTCGCTCTCATCAAGCGAATAAATCAATATGTCGTCAATAAAAATGACGATGAACTTATCTAAGTACGGTAAAAAAATATGGTTCATTAAATCCATAAACACCGTAAGGGCATTCCTTAAATCGAAAGGCATAACAAGAAACTCGTAGTGCCCATACCTTTCCTTAAATGCGGTTTTCGGTACATCTTGTTCCTTAACCCTTAGTTGATAGTAGTCAGACCTTAAGTCGATCTTAGAAAACACAGTGGCTCCCTTCAACTGATCGAACAAATCATTGATCCTTGGCAAGGGATGCTTGTTCTTCACAGTCACTTTGTTGAGCTGTCGGTAGTCTATGCACAATCTTATCGATCCATCCTTTTTCTTCACAAATAGCACTAGGGCACCCCACGGAGAAAAACTTAGTCTTGAAAATCCCTTGTCAGTTAACTCTTGTAGTTGAACCTTTAACTCCTTTAACTCCTTAGGAGCCATCCTATACGGAGCAATCGAGATAGGTGCCATACCAGGGACCAATTCGATACCAAACTCAACTTCTCTAGTTGGAGGCAATTCAGGCAACTCTTCTGGAAACACATCCAGATACTCACATACCATCCGCACTGATTCGATCTTCAATTTAGATGCTTGAGTGTTCAATACAAAAGCGAGATAAGCTTCACATCCTTTTCTCAAATATCTCTCCGAAGTCATAGATGATATCACTACAGGTGAGTTATCCGATTCATCTGGTTCAACCCGAAGAACATTCCTATCTTCACATTTCAACTCGATAACTTTTCTTCCACAATCCACTATGACACCATGAAAAGTCAACCAATCCATATCGAGGATTAAGTCGAATTCATCAAATGGTAGCAGCATAAGGTTAGCCGAAAAACAATGACCTCTAACCAGCAAAGGATAGTTTCTACATATTTTGTCAACTAACACATGCTTGCCTAATGGGTTTGACACCTTTACTACAAATTCTTTAGACTCGATTGGCATATTCATATTGGTACTAATTTCATGCAAACATAAGAATGGATAGACCCCGGATCAATTAAAGCAACTACAGAAATATCGTGAAGAGAAAAAGTACCCATAATCACATCTGGTGAAGATGCCTCTTTGTGAGCGCGAATGGCATAAGCCCTTGCAGGCGCTTGGCCCTTAGCCCTCGGACCTCATAGCTGAATCTCTAGGAGCACCTCTACTGCTAGCACCACTACCCGGGTTCTTATGTGGTCTATATCTTGAAGGAGCACTATACGCCCTCATATCTTGCTTTTTCTCTTTGTCATCTAATTCCGGACAGTTCCGGATGAAGTGGTCTAGTGATTCACGTTTGAAGCAAGCCCTCTCATCCCCTCGGCACTCGCTGAAATGACACCTACCACATTGTGAACAGTCTGGCCTATTTGGCCGAGCACTACCAACATTAGCGATAGAAGTGGTTTGAGCTTTAGACATGGTGTGTTGTTTGGTCTTGCTCTTGCTCGAGAACCCCACTGAAACGTTTGATCAGTTAGGAAACTCTCAATCTATTAGATGAGGCTTGCTGTGATTTCCCCATCTATCTTTTCCTTGAGTCTCGGGACTCGATGTCAACTTTTCTCTTCTCTTTGGCTAATTCCTCGGCCTTACATGCTCTCTCCACGAGCACCAAAAATTTCCTCAATTCTAAGTTGCCAACTAATAGACGAATATCTTCATTTAGACCATCTTCAAACCTCTTGTACATGATGGCTTCTATAGATACGCACTCCCGTGCATATTTGCTGAGTCTCACAAACTCACGCTCATACTTCGTCACCGTCCTACGGCCTTGCTTCAATTTTAAAAATTCTTTCCTTTTCTGGTCTATAAACCTCTGGCTGTGTGTCATACACGGCTGAGATACACGTTCGTGTCTCTATCCGTGTAAACAAAATAAGGCCATTTCCAAGCCTTATTTCTCACCCAAACTTGTCTTTCACCTACATAAACATTTAAACACATTCCCAGTCCAATATAATTCATTCAACTCAAGCCAAAAAGAATTGTATGCATGACATATCAACACATATGTTCAAGTATCTATACTTACCAAAATACCATATGTACATATAGGTATGTTCTATCAATTTTACTATCATAATCAATATACTTATATGATTTTCATTAATCATCCATTTCAAGCACACATTAAGCATATTAAGACCATTTTATATATCAAAACATACCATTTACAAGCCATACCAGTGGCTAATCCCAACCAAACACATATATGCCATCCTTGACCACTTTAGCCTATACATGCCATTATACTCAAAAGAAATTTTTGCTATTTATATCAAAACGAGTTGTAGGAAAGTGTGATGTAGCTCCGACCAACTTCCAACCTTTACGAGCCTCTAAGTACTATAAAATAGAGGAAATAAAATAGAGTAAGCAAATAATACTTAGTAAGTTCGTATAACAAAAATTATCTTACCATTCATTTACATTTACGGTAAGCATACAAACACATTCCTAACAACTTGGCCAAAAGCCTAAGCACATAATATCACCAAACATGTTAGTTATTTATTTCATATGAATATTAAGAATAAGGATGAGCTCATCAAAAGTCAAGTTCCATGTATTTCATACATATATACGGGTAATGATTCAATTTGGATTCATATGTTCTCATGTCAGGATTTTTGCCCGTTGAATTATTTAAAATATCGATGGATACACGGATAGTACACACTAAGTGTGCAAAACTATAATCCACCAATTTATTTTCGGGAATACTCATAAAAGCACATAAATGGAAAGCACTCTCTCAAGCCATATAACGGGATGCTCATGTGAACCATGTAATAGGAGGCTTATCTGAGCCTTATAATAGGAAGCTTATAAGAACCATAATCAAGAAGCTTATGCTAGCCAATAACGGGTGGCTCCGAAGAGCCATTAATCGAGAAGCTCTAGATAGCCATATATCAAAAAGTTCAAGCGAGCTATATTGGGAAGCTCATAAAGAGCCTTTAATTGGGAAGCTCATGAAGAGCCATATAACGGGACGCTCATAAGAGATGTGGTGTGTCCATAACACATGCATGATCACAACTAATCGGGATGCTGTGAACAGCTATTAACGGGAATATTGCAAGAACTATATAACAGAAAGCTTGAGAAGGCTTATAACGGGATGCTCTTTTGAGCTATGGTGTGTCCGCAACATAGGCAGGATTACAACCAATATGGGAAATCCTGTATCCATCGAATTTCATTTATTCAAACGAGACTTGACATTTATCAGTCTTTGCCGGATATGTAATCAACTTCATATAAATAAAAATTACACAATTCATATATATATATATATAATATTCAATTCAAACATATAAATATACACAATTTAGTTACACGAACTTACCTCGACAATGTTTGTGTTCGTAGACTATTATTTCGATACTATTTGTTTTTCCTGATCCAATTCTGAACTAGGTCTATCCGGATCTATACGAGTAAATTTAACTCAATTTAATAAAATTCACATTCAATGCCATCCAATTCACATCTTAGGCAAAATTATCATTTTGCCCCTATACTTTTAATTATTTACGATTTCGTTCCTAAGCTTGAAAAATAAAATTCATGCAATTTAATCCTTATTCCAAGCCTAGTCAATTTTTACATATTACATTTACATCCCATATATTTCACAAAAATCAAAATTTTTCCATGAATTTTACATCTTTTCAATTTAGTCCCTAAATCACAATTTCATGAAAATTTCCTTTGCAAAAGTTGTTTATCTATCAACAACCTTTCCATTTCTACCATAAAACTTCATAATTCATGCATATTCATCCATGAAAAAACTTTAATACTTTGATAACTTTGTAAATTAATCACAAAATAGTTAGATCAAGTTATTACGATCTTGGAAATATGAAAATTACTAAAAATGGAGCATGATCACTTACCTAATTAAGCTTAAGTAAGCTTGCTTGAACTCTTTTCTCTTAGCTAAGGTTTCCATGTTTTTCTATTTAGGAAAGATGATGAAAATGATGATATTTTCTTATTTTATTAATTTATCATCTTTTCATATTTTACTTTCCAATTTCATCTTTTTCTTTAATTAAATTTTCATGGATGAATCATCATACTTATCTACTAACTCCACTTAATGATCTAATTTCCATATAAGGACCTCAAATTTTGAATTCCATAGCTATTTGATACTTATAGCTACTAGAACTTAACTTTTGCATTTTATTCAATTTGATCTTTTATTAAATTAGACATGGCATCGGGTGAGAGAATCCTGCTTATCCAATCCAAAGCTTCATCTCCTTTGTCAGGAACTCTAGCAAGATCCTCAAACACATCCCAAATATACTTGAGATGGAAAGGTGCTTACGAGAAAATGGAAATAGTGGTAGAAAGTGATCCTTTTTTAAGAAAGGAATTGTTTGAGTATTTCCATAGTGGTTCGATTGGGGGATACTCAGGTGCACATAAAATCAGACAAAAATTTTTAGGGATAGTGTATTGGAAAGGCTTATCTAAAGATGTGAAACTATGGACTCGAGAGTGTCCTACTCTCAGAAATGCAAGGCTAATTTATCTGCTTCTTCAAGACTTCTACAACCCCTTCCTATACCTATTAGAGTGTGAGAATCCATTAGCATGGATTCTGTGGAGGGGTTACCAAACTCAAAGGGGAAAAATGTGATCATGGTGGTAGTGGACAAGTTAACCAAATATAGATACTTTTGGCCCTTTCCCATCCTTTTACAGCATTGACTGTAGCTCATGAGTATACGGTATAGATCTACAAGCTATATGGAGTCCCTGAATCCATAGCCTCTGACCAAGATAAAATTTTTGTGAGTAACTTTTGGCAGGAGTTGTTCAAACAACTGGGAACTCAATTGCATTTGTCAATTGCTTACCACCCGCAAACAAATGGCAAAAAAAGGTTTTAAATCGATATATAGAAAGTTATTTGAGGTGTATGAGTGGTGAGACTCCTACTGAATAGCTGTTATGGTTACCTCTGGCAGAGTGGTGGTACAACACCATTTATCACTTTGCCATTCAAACCACCATCTACATGGCACCCTTCACTTCACCTACCTTATCTTGCTGGTTCCTCTTTAGTAGTTGTTGTTGATCGTAACCTTCAGAATTGATAAGCCACTAGAAAGCTTCTTTAGTTCCATCTCAAAATGTTTCTAGAGGGGATAAAACAAATGGCTGATAGGAAGAGGTCTAATAAAGCATTTATAGTTGGGGATTTGGTGTACCAAAAATTGTAGCCTTATCTAAAAAATACTGTGAGGAAACTAAGGAACCTAAAGTTCTCCTTAAAATATTTTGGACCTTTTCCAATAGAAGTAAAGACTGGTTCTATTATCTACAAGCTAGCTCTGCCAGCAGGGTCTCGAATTCATCACAGTTTCCATGTGTCTCAACTCAAAAAGCATATTGGTCAGGCTCTTACTCCTTCTACTCTACCTTTGGTTGGCGCTAATGGTGCTCTCAGCAAGGAGCCAGTGAGGGTTTTTGATCGAATGATGGTTAAAAATGAGGATCATGATGCTACCAAGGTGTTAGTTGAGTGGGCTAAAACCTTTCCCGAAGATTCGATTTGAGAGGATTTGCAAGAACTTCAACAGAAATTTTCATCTTTTGATCATTGAGGACAATGATCTAATTCGAGAGGGGAGCAATTATTATAGAACAAATCAGAAGTCAAAACAACGGTCAATTCTTTTTAAATTTTTGTTAACTAATGTTAATTTTTGTTTAAGTTTTAAACCTGAATTTTAATGAACTTTAATGAAACGATGCTATATGGCTTATTTGCATAGTTGTATTGAGTCATTATTCTTTTATTTAGCCACCAATCAGTATTGGAAGGCAATTATGAATAAGCCAAACAATTTTCTAAAAGTATTGGTTTTACTTAGATTTAAGTTTCAAAAATAATTGAGTCTAATTATTTTAAGGGGTTAGGTTTGATTTGACAGAAATAACACTGGCAATGAGTGATTTGAATTTTTTTTTCTAGCTAAAATAACAAATTATCTTTGATTTATTTCAAGTACTTAATGATTTATTTCAAATTTAATTTAAGTATTTATTTATTTTAATAATGAAAAAAAATAAGTATTTAATTTAAATTTAAAAGAAAAAAGAAAACAAAAAAGAAGTTAGTAAGTTTTTAATTAAAATTTATAAAAAAAGGAAATTAATAAATATTTAATTTAAATTTAGAAGACAAAAAGAAAAAAAATTTAAATTTATTTTAATTAAGTTTCAAAGCCTTATATGTTAAATATATTTCTTTTATTTTAAATTGATTTTCACATTTAAAAAGTAAAAAGGAAAATTTTCTAAGAAGTCCTTTGGTTGTTGTTTACAATTTTTATGTGATTCACGTCACCACATGTCACTTTATTATACGTCCACTTGTCACTTCATAATACGTCCACGTGCCAAACATGTTAGAAATTAATGTCGTTAGGGTGGGGTACCAAAATACCAAACGAATAGAAAGTACATGTATTAAAATGAACAACTAAAAAATATAAGTACTACATTGCCAATTTCATTAACGTAGACGGGTAAAATTTGACATTATCCCAATAAATTAATAGTCGAGTTTATATTTCATTGATTTTGTGAAATCGAATTCGTCAATCATTTTAATATAGTATAGATAAGTTAATAAAAATCAATATAATACAGATACATTAAACTAGTATAAATAGGTTTCACAGAATCAAATCTTTTAAGATTACAAATCCTCTAAGATTGCATATCTTCGAAGATTACTTCCCATACTTGCAATGCTTTGTAGATGGGTCTCCAATCTCTCCAAGCAATAGGCCAATCCTGTTGGGCCATGTGACCCCTCGTGAACAAGATTAACCATTCAAATGTGTCATGGTTGTGGGCTCCCTTATACAACCCATGACATTCTCTCCCACATATTTTGGCGATGCATCACCTCATCACATCCTCTAAATGGAACTGGTCTATCTTGTCTTGGAATTACCATAAGGCCTTGTCAAGTTCCCAACTTGCTTCACTATCAGGAAGTCTCTTCCATTGAGCTAAGTATTGATGTTGCGGCCTATAGTACTTTCATCGAATTACTCGGTTTTCCAAGATGCATTCACCTTCACGATCATAGGTGAACTTTACCTTCACTGGCACTCGTTTGGACTTGCTTCGATCAGGATCCTCCTAATCATCATAGAATGGCTTAAGCATACTGACATGGAACATCGGATGAAGCATGAGTTTTTCTAGAAACTCAAGTTTGTAAGCTACCTTGCCTACTCTCTTCACAACTCAGAAAAGTCCCTCATACCGTCGCACAAGCCTCTTTTGTAAGCCACTGTCGCGCAAAATCCAATTTAATTTTACAGAAACTGAATCATCAACCTGAAATTTCACATTCTTGTAATTCTAATCAGCCCATTTCTTATTACGCTTACCTGCTTTTTTCGGTAAGCTTTGGATAAGTCATCCTGCTCTTGCTAATCCTTTGCAAATCGATAACCTGCTGGATTTGGTTCTACATAACGGGTCACAACCACGTTGGGTGTGAGTGGTTTTTGTCACGTCACTATCTCGAATGGACTCTGATTCGTGGCTCCACTTCGCTGCAAGTTATAAGAAAATTAGGCCACATCCAACCACTTTATCCAGTCCCTCTTTGTGGCACTCACATAATGCTGAAGGTATGTCTCCAACAAAGCATTTGGTCTGCCCATTAGTTTCTAGATGCATACTATGGAAAAGTTCAAGTCTGAGCCCATCAACTTGAACAACTTTGTCCAAAACTGGCCTATAAAACCATGTCTCAATCACTAATAATAAACTATGGTATTCCCCAATACTTCACCACATGTCTAAGGAACAAACGAGTCATTTCCTCAGTGAGGCACTTCTTGGTCGCTGGAATAAAAGTTCTATACTTGGAAAACTTGTCCACCACAACAAAAATACTTGCAAACCCATCAGATTTAGGCAAACCCACATTAAATTCCATTAATTCACTATCCTATGGGCGTTCCAAAATGGGAAAAGGTTGTAATAATCAAGCTGAAGTCTTTAACTCTACCTTGTCTTGTTGGCACACCAGACAAGTTTTCACATAGGTCTCAACATCATCACCCATGTGAGGCTAATAAAAGTAGTCCTCCAAAAGATTCACACTGTTGTGCATACTTGGATGACCAACCCATCTCGAGTCATGACACTCTTTCATGACTTCCTTGCGCAAGTTCCCATACTGAAGCATATAAAAATGATGCCCCAGCGTGTACAATAATCCTCCCTTAAGCCAAAATAGCCTCGTTTTTCCCTCATTGGAAAGCTTAATCAAATTTTTGGCTGTGGAATCCTGGGATATTTCTTCTTGAATGCTCTCCAATAGGGAGCTATCAAGCTGGTTGATTGTTGCAAACTCCCTCTTTCGATTGAATGCATTAGCTACAGTGTAAACTCTCCCCGACTTATATTCCATGCTGAAATCAAACTCTACTAGGAAAACCTGCCAATGAGCCTGCTTAGGAGACAACATTTCCTGGGTAAGAAAATAACTATTTGCAACATTATCCATAAATACCACGAACCTAGAACTCGACATATAGTGCCTCAATATGCACAAATAGGTCGCCATAGCCGCCATGTCTTTCTCTTGGATCGTATATCGTCGCTCTATCTCGTTAAGCTTTCAACTTTCGGAAGCAATCAGATGCCCATCTTACATCAATACTCCCCTAATTGTATAGTCTGATGCATCTGTGTGTACCTCGTACGTTTTCGAGTAATCCGGCAAGCAAGTACGAGCTCCGTCATCATAGCTTGCTTCACTTGATTAAAGGCATTCTCACACTGAGGATCCCAATCCCATACCTTACCCTTCTTCAACAATTTTGTCAAGGGCGCGCTAATTTTGGAGTAGTCTTTAATGAAGAGTCAGTAATAATTTGCCAACCTAAGGAAAGACTACAACTACATTACCTTGATTGGTGGTTCTCAATCAATAATGGCCCAAATTTTGCTTTCACCCATCCAAAATTTGCCACCTCCCATAATGTAACAGCCCGCTTTTTAATGGTGTCAAAAACAGTGGTTTCCAGGCCACAAATCCGACAAGTAAGTCTATAAATATTATTACTTAATATTTATGAGTCAAATATAGTGAAATAATAAAAATTGATTTAATGATTTATATTAAATGAAAGATTAATTAGGTTTAAGTGGTATGTTCTTAAGTTGAGTGGTTTTAGAAAATGAAGTATCAAGATATCGTTTCTATAAATCGAGCTATAATATTTTATTAAATATTTATGGAGTGCTATTAAGGTCATATTAAAATTTGGTTAAGAAATTTTAATGTTTAAATAGTTAATTAAGTGAAAAGGACTGAATTGAAAAATGTGCAAAAGTTAATCACTATAGGTTTATTTGCATTAAATTGATTTAACACATGGATTAAGGGTTTAAATTGGTAAATTTTCCAAGCTTAAACATAGTGGACGGATGTGGTATGATTTTTAGTGAAATTTTAATTATTTTTAATGTTTAATTTTGTAATTTGATAAATTAGTAATTAAAATAAAAGATGACAATATATATAACTATCATCTTCTTCCTTTTTTTTTAAAACTATATAGCCATGGTGAAGCATAAAGAACATTTTGCCAAGCTATATTAGGGTGCATGAAAGTGAAATTTTTTCCCATTTCTAGTAATTTTTTATGTTTTTGCGCTCGTATTAGCTTAATCTACCTAACTTGGGGATCAATTTGTTAAATTGTTAAATGTTTAGAATTTTACCATGGATAAATTTATGATGTTCTTGAAATTTTATGATAGATTATTAAGCTTGGTTGTTAAATATAAGTATTTTGTTAAGTAATTTTTGATGATTTTCAAGTTTAGGGACTGATTTATAAAAATGGTAAAATTTAAGGAAACTGTTGTAAATTGTGGATAAATATTGGCTGTTATAAGATTAGGTAAAAATCAGCTAGAATGATTTATTGTTAACAATGGTGAAAATTCAAGTTTCGGGTTTAGGGACTAAATTGCATAAAAGGTAAATTTTGAGGGAAATTTTGTAAATTTTCATTATGAAGGGTTAAATTTTAAATTAATTATTTTAAATGTTGGAATGAAATTAATTGAATAAAAATATTTATCTAGATCAAAAAACGACTCAAATGGACACTAATCGCGGGAAAACCAAAATAGCGGATTAGTCATTGGACCACGTCAGGGCATCGTTTTGGCACAGGTAAGTTCGTATAGATTTAAATTGTTTTTATATGATGTTTTAAATGAGTTACTATGTATAATTATGTGAATTATGATTTTGATTTGATAATTGATATTATGGATATTGTTAAAAGGTTAGTTTATTTAAAGTTGTAATTTATAAATGTGAAATTCGTGATGGTATACAGAAAAGTTATAATGCAACTGAAATAAATGATTTGAGATGTAAAAGTCTTGTTTGAACCTTGTGAATACTTAGGATATGAATGACATGTTATTAGGGTTATACGATTTCGGGTACTGGTCGTGAATGTCCTACCGATGGTTGACGTCCTACATTTTTTTTTGCAGATACTCCACAACTTATGTGAGCAACATTGTGTAGCTAACATTCTGACCCACAGCTCATGTGAGCACTAATGGAAAGGAAAGGTTACGGTTACAGTTACATGAAAAGGCAAACTATTTGTGAGCATTCCTCACTATCCAATGTTATTCTATATGGTTCAACGGGGAAGTAAAGGTTAATGGAAAGGAATGTATGAAAATTTAATGTTACTAATGTTTATATGTCAGGAAAAAGTGAATATGCATATACAATATGAGAATGGTTGATAATTTATTGAGTGATGGATGAAATATGCATGGACTCTATTTTTTAATATATGTTTTATTTTATAGATTTATTGTTTACTTACTATCTATAAACCATATAATTTCAATGGAAAGTATGTATAAAGGACATATGTATAGGTGATGGATTATGGATGAAGCCTAAATGTTTATCATACATATGCCATGAGTTACTTGGGATTTATATATAATGATATATTTACTAACCTTATAAGGTGATGTGTATAGGAAATGAAGTTTTTCATACGACTTGATGATAGTAGGTTTGGTTGTTTAATTTAATATGATTGGTAAATTAAGTCTCGCCTATACGAATTTATTAAGCATTAAATGCTTACGTAATCATTTTCTCTGTCTTGTAGATTATTGCGAAGCTCAGCCGGCTAGAATCTCGTTGGAGTATCATTTCGCTATCTATTCGATATATTGGTATTTATGGTTATTTTGGTTAATGGTTATAAATGGCATGTAATAGGGTTGAAAGATTATTCAAGTGAAATTTGCTTGTCTTGAGTTGCATCAAGCTTGTTGTGGTTAATAAGGTAAATGTTGGTATGAATAATAGTTGCAAATATGGGTGAATGAATCATCCTGCATACTCCATAAGATCTAGATAGTATTTGGTATAATGGCATGTTTTAGAATGGTTATCTTGACCATTTTTAGGTACTTAGAATATATGGTCCTTTTTGGTATGTTTGTAATGGCATGTAAATGGTCATATATGATATCATTTTGTAGATAAATGAACTAGGTTCTATGCTTGAAATGTGGCTATATTGCTTTGATTTGATCATTGACGTTTTGGTATGAATGTGGTGTCTTTGAATGGCATATTGGTTAGATGAAATAAGATGCTTGAAGTAGTATGTTTATAAATGTTTGAATGACGCTTAGGTCAATTGAATGTGTGCACAAATGGGATGAATGGTTAGGTGTGTTTTAGTCTTGGAATGGCTTGAATTAGGGTCAAATTATGGAGCACACGACCTGGGACATGGGCTGTCACACGGCTGTGTGTCATATGTAAATTCTTAGTATTTTAAGTTAGTGAGTTACACGGCCTAACACATGGCCTACGACACAGCCGTGTGTAGCAAGTCAGAGAGTTACACAGGTAGAGACACAGGCTGGGACACGACCGTGTGTCCCTTTGTTTGATTATTACACAGCTTGGGTTATGTCACACGGCCGTGTGACCCCTGTTTTCAATTTTTGCATTTTTTTCCAAATATTTTGAATTGTTTCAAATTAGTCCCAAATTGTTTTTAAACTATTTTTAGGGCCTTGAAGGCTCGAGTTAGGTCCCAAATGCATATGTTTGATAGGTTTTTAATGAGATTTATTTAATTAATGTTAAATTCTTTGTAACCCTAATTTAATGATGGAGATAGGTTAGGGGTGTTACATACAATATGGCCTAAAAATGGTACCTTGCATTGGATAAATTAGCATTTCTCCTCTTTAACATATAGTTCATTTTCCCGTAAAGTTTGGAACACCTCCCTCAAATGTTTCCCATGTTCTCAAGTGACTTACTCTAAACCATAATATTATCAAGATAAACAACCACAAAATGATTTAGGAATGGTTAAAGTACCTTTTGTTGGATCTAGTGCCCTAAGTGTAGTATTTTCATCAATACACACTTGTAATTTTTTCAAACAGATTGGTTAGTAAAACAAATTAATTAATTACTTTAATATACTTTGTATAATTTTTCTCACATGGTTTTTGCATGCAAAGCAAAATAAAAGCAAATATTGCTCATTGGTTGTCTAATTTTTAACTAATACTAAGTAGTATTACGTGGTCAAATCGTAATACGAAAGGATAGCTTGTATCACTAGATGAACCTAAACATGTACTTAGTCTAATTGAAAATGAGCAAACCGATTGAAAGATTAATATGTTGTCTATCAAGTCCAATTGGAGAGATGCTTTGTTTTGGGCATCGGAGTGAATGACTCTTAGAAGATAGAGACATAGATGTGGTTGACTAGACTAACAGTACATCAGATATGACCCAAGTAGAATAGATCCTGAATCTATTTATGGATTTATTCACTTGTGATATTCACAGTGTGGCATTACTAAATCCTGAGTGGATGGCAGACTATGTATACGTGACTCGTACACTTTAATGTAAGTAAAAGCCTGAGTTAAAAAGGATAATGAACAAAAAACTGGTGCGTTGGGGTACAACTTCTGCAGTATGTAGCGTCATTCAAAACAGTAGAATTCATAGCCCAAAATATGGGTAAATGAGATCCTCTCGTTGGCATTACATGGTTGATGAAAAGTAAATGTGGCTATGAGTCGTCCATCTTTGTGATGGATGACTTGATCACTATTTGATAGTGATTGACTTTTCATGAAAAAAGATGTAATGGTTACTATGAGATAAAATATGATCATGTTGTGAGAACGGATATCATCCCAAAGAGATTAATGATATCCTATGAAGGTAACACACTTATGACAAGGTCATTGGACGAGCATTGAGTAGTTGCTATCGTAATGGTATGTCATTGGGGATAGCTTAGTCACGATACTATAATGGAATGACTTCATGACTAAATGAGTTTAAATTTAATAGGCGAAAATTTGAAACTTAATTATAAATCATTTGAGCCTCAACTAAATATGTCCAATCGGTCCCTCTATTAACTCTTAGAAACCATAATGAATTGTGTGTTTAAATAAAGATGAACGAAATGGATAGAAAAATATAAATAAGAAACATTTAAGAATGATTATGGTTTTCTCTAAAATGGAGAAATGCAATAATCTGAAAATGAATGTAGGTTTCCAAAAATGAAAATGGAAATTTACAATCCTATATAGGATTACTTAAAAAATGATGGAAGAATGAGTTTATATTTTTGAACTATTTTGAAGCCCAAAAATGAATATAAATTATTCAGTTATAGTGAACATGCTGAGTTGTGATATACTGAATTTTACCGGGAGTAAAATGGTCAAAATTTTATCGAGGGGTAAAATCATCAAAATTTTATTGGAGTAAATTGATATGAGAAATTTATTTAATATGTAAATATTAAATTTTATTTTGGAATACAAAAAGACTGAGTTAGGTTGGGTCAAATTACAGAGTATTGAGTCAAAAAGGCTCAAAAAGTACTTGTAATTGGACCCGATGTGAGAGAGGCCCAAAATCCCTTATATAACATGAAGGGGGTGGCAACCCTAGTATAAATACAAGGGTGATTCATGCACCCCTCTCCTACTCTAAGTAGGATGCTATTTTTTTGGTTAAAATAAATCTCTATAACCTTATAAGGGTTCTACCCTATAAATAGATGCCACCAGTAAAGTTATTAACACAACTTTTGAGAGATTGTTATTCTGTTGAGAGAGAATTTATTCTCAACTTTTGAACACATTTTTCCAAAAAACAATTTTACCATATTCTTTTAAAGAAGAGAGAATTTTCGTTTTCTCCCCAAAAAGAAAACTTTTTTCTAGTTTTGTGTTTTGGTTCAATTGGTTCAAGCCTAGTTTGTGGTACGGGAATAGAAAAGAGGTACAATAATAGAAAGGAAGTTCATTTGGTTGAAAGCTGAAAAACACCAAGGATCCACTTATCAGAAAACACAAGTGTGTATACAATTAGGGTTTATTGTTATAAATATCACAAACCGGGTTGATTTTCAAAATTTTAAATTTCTGCTGTGTAAGAAAATCGTTTTCAAGTTGGGTTTTTTTCCAACACCTTATTCATTGGGGTGCAAAATGTAGCTAGAGAATTCATCAATTCGAAAGGCATTACAAGAAACTTATACAGGGTTTTTTTGACTCGTTCCCTTTGAATATTCTAACTTGATGGTTCCCCGACCGCAAATCCAACTTGGTAAACCATCTCACGCTAACAAGTTGATCAAACAAATCCGCAATAAGTGGAATTAGGTACCTGTTCTTCACAGTGATCTTATTCAATACTCAATAATCGATGCACATTCTCAATGACCCATCGTGCTTCTTTTAAAACAATACAGTGCACCAAATGGAGATTTAGATGGCTTCTTTTAAAGCTCATTCAACTATTTCCGCAACTCTTCTAATTTTGATAGAGACATATGATATGGGGCCCTAACCGACGGCTCCATGTTAGGCACAAATTCAATCCTTTGATCCACTGCCTTCTTCAGTGGTAGTTTCTTGGGCAACTCAGCATACATTACATCACAAAAGGAACTGAGTCATATATGTGCCAGAGATTGTCATATTTCATGGAGTGGCAACGTTTATTTTTTTTATACTGATCCAAGATTTACTTCTAAATTTTTTGGTTAAATTTCGTGAGGCTTTGAGCATTAATTTAATTTTAGTACAGCATTTCATCCGTAAGCAGATGGGCAAGCAAAGTGGTAATACGGGTTCCAGAAAACATGTTACGATGTTACATATTCAAGTTTAAAGATAATTAGGAAACGTCAGACCTTGTTATACTGATTAAATTAAGCAAAAAATAAATAGTGAGATAGAATTGAGTAGTAAAACAAAAGATAAAGTTCATGAGGCAAGTTTCAGAGTAAACAAGTACTGCTAGGTAAAATTTCGAGGACTAAATTTCTTAAATGGGGAGAGTTGTAACAGCCCATTTTATAGTGGTGTCGAAAATAGCAGTTTCAGGACCACAAATCCTACGAGTGAATTTGTATAATTAGCATTTAAATTATACAAGTCAATACTAATTTTGATATTGAATTTTGATTTGATGAATTTAACCAATTGAATTAGAAGTTAGTATAAATGGTTCGGTTCAAAGTCAAGTGGTTATTGAAAACGAGGTATTAGGACCTCGTTTCCAGTATTTAAAGCCATAAATATTTCTATTAAATATTTATAAAGTTGTATTATATGTGAATTGAAGCTTGGTTCAATAATTTTGATGATTTACTGCTAAATTAAGGTAAAAAGGATTAAATTGTACAAGATGTAAACGTTAATTTCTATAGATTTTAAATAGTAAAGGGACCAAAATGGTAATTAAACCATGATCAAAAAGTACAAGTGGTGGTGGATATGATTAAATCCACTAACTTTTGGGTTATTTGCTCTTTTAGTCCTAATTAGTTTAGGATTAAATTGAAAATAAGTTTGTTTAGTTAAAATTTAATAAAATTGAAAGACCGATTGTGCAATTAAACCCTCATTGAATGGTAAATATATTTAAAATGTCAAAATTAATTAGTAATTAAAAGAGCAATTTGGTAAATTAGGAATTAAGTAAATATAATAGATAAAATCAGTTAAAAATCATTTTACTTTCATCTTCTTCTTTACTAATTGAAATCGAACCCTAAGAAACCATGGGAAGGAGCTTCGACTAACTTTGATTCTCTATTTGGGTGAGTAAATTCCGTCTTTTTTTAGTATTTTTTATGTTTTTGAACGCATATTAGCTTAATCTAGCTAACTCGGGGATTAATTTGTAAAACTGTTAAATGTTATGGATTGTTCCATTGATGAATTTGAGTTGTTCTTGAAGTTTTATGGTAAAATATTAAGTTTGGTTGCTCAATAAGACTATTTTGTAAAGTAGTTTTTGTTGATTTTAATGTTCAATAACTAAAACGTGAAAATAGTAAAAGTACAAGGACTTGATGCAAAATAATTGCAAAATGGGCTGTAGAATGGCACTGGAATATTCAGCTAAGTTGAAATTTGAATAATAATGGTTAAATTGCATGTTTTGAGCTATAGACTAAATTGCATAAAAGTGAAATATTTGGGGTAATTTCATAAAAATGCTAAAAGGACTTAATTGCTTAAAATGAGTTAATTTTACTGTTGGAATTAGTTAATTGAATGAAAATAATATTTTTAGATCAAGAACGAGTTGAAAACTGAGGAAAAGAGAAAAGTATCAAATAGTCCCCGTACTTTTGTCACTGCTGCAATTTAGTCAGGTAAGTTTGTTCAGTTTAATTTTAGTACATTTGCATATGTATTATATGAACTTAGTTGCATAATGTTGGATTATATTGATGTGTGTAATTGAAAATGGAAATAATGAATTGAAATGACATCGATCACTAATTGAGATACTATGAGTCGTTATTACAAATCAATCTTATAAGTTTGTGCATTTATTTATGCTGCTAATAATTCTTAGATTCTTGGTTAATATACTATTATTGAATGTTATTTAATATACCGAATGAAGTTCAACGAGCGATATCCACCGATATATTGAATGAAGCTCAAATGAGCTTTATCCACTGATATACTGGCTGGTGCTCAAACGAGCGATATTTATTGAATCTACTGAAACATATATGCTTTCAAGTCATACCTATTGAAACATATGTGCTTTCGAGCCATACCTACTAATCCCACTGAAATGTATGTGCTATCGAGCCTTACCTATTGATTCTACTGAAAGTATGCTTTATCGAGCCATACCTAATGATTCTACTAAAAGTAGCTCAAACGAGAAAATTTTACTGTTATACTGATATGAAGCTCAAATGAGAAAATTCTACTGTTATACTGAATGGAGCTCAAATAAGCAAAATCTACATATACACTGAAATAAAGTTCAACTAAACAAAGTCCACTGAGCATACTGAACTACTAAATTGGTTGTAATGACTATTATAGGTTGTGTATATTGGGAATCTCTATGTTAATATTGGTTGATGCTATGTTTGATCGGAAAGTTTTATTGAATTATAAAACGAGCTTACTAAGTTTCAGTTGAGCTTACTTGTATTTGGTTCATTTTGTAGATTACGTTTTGAAGACTAAGAAGATCGGGTCAACGTTAAAAATCACACTATTTGGGAACCTTGGTTGATTTTAATTCTCGGTTTTGGTATATGGCATGTATTAGGACCCTATGTATAACTTATGTCAATTACTTAGTTTGAGTAAGATGTTATGCTATGATGTGTTTTGAATGACTTGTGAGAATCTACATGTTATTAAATAGGACTAATAGTTAAAAGTGTGAAATGCTAAGTTATGTGATAAATCAAAGTTTGTAATGCAATGTTTGTTATGGTATGTATATATAATGTACTTGAGTTGCAAATTGGAAGTGGAATGAGATGAAATGTATTGAGATGTTAATGATAACATTTTGGTTGACATATTGATTGAGTTTATTGACATTTTGAGTGTGATTGAAGTTGGTTTTGGTCTATGTAATTGTGTGATTGAATGTGTTTTAGGTACTGAAGCATATGGGTGAAAACGGAGCTTGAAATTGGACATTTTTAGGGACACACAGTCTGGGACACAAGCTGTTACACGGTCGTGTGAAGCACACAGGAAACCCATACGGGCATGTGCCCAGAGCGTGTGTAAAAGTAGTATAGGTGCAGTTTTCACACGGGCAGACACACGGCTCACGACACAACCGTGTGAGGGTATTTCGATTGTTACACGGGCTGACACACAGCCTGCGACACGGACGTGTGATCCAAATTAGAGAGTTATACGATCTATGCACACGGGCATGTGGGATAGATACACGACCATGTTAGAGCCACATGGACTGGGCTCTATCACACAGCCTAGACACACAGCCGTGTGACATCTAACTTGAAATTTTTCAATTTCTTCCTAAATGTTCTGATTTGTTTCAAATTGGTCCTTAAGTGCCCGTAATTTATTTTTAGAGCTTCGAAAGCTCGATTTAAGACCCGAACTGAATGGTTTCTTTCATATTGAATATTACTTGTAATTATGGAATTGAATTGATTATTGATTATAAACTGTTATTAACTGTTCAACTTGACTGGTAACATCTTGTATCCTATTCCGGCAACGAAAATGGATAAGGGTGTTACACTTAGTGGTATCAAAGCTACGGTTTAGTCAATTCTTGGACTGAATGCAATGTGTTTAAAGATTAGAAAGTACATGCCATATAAGCTTGTGATAGTGTGATACTGATTGGTCCGATCTAACCCATGTTTCATTGTAGAATTTAATGATGTCATCTAATTCTGAACATGATTAAACGAATGAAGTTAACAGTAACATTTCAACTACTAATCCTGGTGCAAGTCATAGTATATCGGTTCTACAACTATTTGAAAAATAAGGGTAAGAATATTTCTTACAAATTTAATAAATGTTAATAGAATTTGATCATATTGACCTTGATGAGGAAAAAGGGTAAAGGTGATATTCTGACTTTTTAACAGGAGGTAAGTTATAGATTATCAGTTTGTGAATGTCTAGTGAACATGAAATGTCTTTTGATTTAATGAATTAATGGCTTACAGAATTAGTGAGAGTTAATTTAGTGGCTTTACAACTTCTACCCTTATTATGTTCCTTATGGCATTCTTAAGTCCTCAATAGACTAAAATGGTTCAATGGGTTTCGATTAATTAATTAGAAGGTATGATACTAAAGAATTTAGTGGTAAAACAGGTGATGATTTGATTAGGACTGGGTACTGGGTTGAAAATATATCCAAGGAATTTTGAGGATATGGCTTGTTTCCTTAATGATTACCTCAAATGTATCATGTCTTTGATAGATGGTAAGGTTTATAAGTGGTGGTCAACATTAACAACGATTGTACTTAGAGACGGGATTAACTGAGATTTATTTAGATTTGAATTCAAAAAGAGCAATATTATCAAATGTCATCTAGACAGGAATTTGTACAGGTCAATGAATATAATGGAGAAAAAAAAACAAATTGTGTCTATGAATAGTGTTAAACAGTATCTATGTCTCAAAAAGAAAAACACCCTGGTCAGAGTAATAACACATGAATTAAATGTAGTGGGATCAAAGACATAGTTGTTAGATCTAGAGCTACCGTATCTCATATTATTTCTAGTACGTTCTATCTCTTCAATATTATTTATTGTATATGCCCTGGGTGATACTAGATCAACTTACTCGCATATTTGCACTACATTAGTAACAAATAAAGATTAATTTCTTGAATCAACTGAGTTTGAGATTCGAGTCATAATCCAGTAGGTCAGTGTGTAATGGTTATTTTGGTATGTCAAAACTATCTACTGAAAATCTATGATTGTGACTTTCCTATTTATCTGATGTTACTACCATTTCATGAATTTGACATTATTCTGGAAATAGGTTGGCTAAAGGTTATATGATACAATAGTAGACTGTAAACTGGAATGAATTGATTTGAAATGTCAGAATAGTGAAATGATCATAGTGAGTCTGGTAAATCACATAGTACAACCTGAGCTATTTTAGTTATCTCTATACTAAAAATGATTTGGACGATTGTAAAATATTTTTAGTATATTATATATCTATCTAATTGATACTCAAGAAATAGGATCAAAGATTTATAAAAAAAAATTGGGATTTTTATTTGAATGTGAAAATTTAATAAATTCAAGACAAAGAATAAATATATTTTATCTTGTATAGACAACCTGTTTGATCAGTTAAAAAGGTATAATAGTGTTAACGAAGATAAATAGAAATCCAGTTATTATCAGTTGCAAGTTAAAGATTGTGGTATATTGAAACTACTTTCAAACTTGATGTGGCTATATGAATTCTGATAATGTTGCTTGGACTAATCAATGTCTCTGTTAATATATGAATTTGATGAATCGGGTTTTTCAGTCTCATCTGGATATATATATATAGTTGTAGTTGTGTTTATTAATGATATTATGACCTATTCTAAAACAGAATCTGAGCATGTTCAACATTTGAAAATTTTATTATAGATTTTAATTAAGAAACAAATTATATGAAGGTTAGTAAAGGTGAGTTTTGGTTCAGCAAGGTTGGTTTTCATGGTTATGTAAATTTGAAAAATGGGATTCGTATATATCCAAGTAAACTCTTTTCCATTTTTATTTGGGAACTCTGAAAATGCCTCTAAAAGTTATGACCAGCTGAAAGTCTTACTGATGGAAGTTTTATATTGATCCAACCTGCATGTGGAAAGAAAAATATTGATTATAATAATGGTTCTGTATTAACTGATTTGAAAATTAGACTGTTGCCTTTACAAAGAATTCAGGAATTAAACTGTTGGCTTGTTTTTGTCTCTCCCACCATTACCCTTAGGATTGAATTTGGGAAAAGAGGACTCATGATTATCAGGCTTTCTTCCCTCAAACTCGTAAAATGTCTAAACTACAGCCATATGATTAAACTTAAGCACAAATGACTATGATAAATTGCTCGTTCAAGAAAAAATAATTGACAACATTTCATATTTACCAATCCACACAATACCAATTAGATGATACCATTAACTCTTTAATTGAGCTATGAATTTCACTGTTGCTAGTAAAGCCATGCCATACACAAGTCATGTACCCAACATGCCGACTATGGGCTCGATCATCTTTAGAGCATAAGTGTAACGGCCCAAAATTTGTTAATTTCAGCTTTTTGTAAATTTGACATAAATATATATCTACTTCAATTGTTATGTATTCTGGGTGTGTGTGGGAGGTCCCAAGTTCAAGCCATGACTTTGGCTAAATTTTGGTATTTTTCTAAATCAAGCCCTATCTCTGGTCAGTAGGCTTTTAATTAATTGTTTGTAAGTATATAGCAGAATGGGCCTACTGGTCTGGTGGTTAAGTTGAGTGTTGGGATGTTGGAGGACTTGTGTTCGAATCCTTGCATGAGCAAGGGGTTGATTTTTTCTTAGTGGACTGTAGGAGTTTCAGTTTAGCCAAAATACTGAGGTGGTTGTGAGTAGTGGGGATTGTGGGAGTGAAACTAGGAGAGAATTTAGGGATTTGTGGTCAAAATGTTAGTTCCTGATAATCTTTCTTTCTTTTTAAAAATTTCGGTGACTCTTGGGGAAAAGACGTTTTCTTCCTTTCCTTCTTTCTCCCATATTCGGCTTTGGCTCTTCTTTCTTCCATCTTCTCTTTGATTTTGTTTCTTTTTGTTTACTTCCACCATTACCTTCGCTAGTTCGATTTTCGTCACATGTTTCGATAAGTGGGTTCTTGCAGTTTGTAAGTTGTGAATATTAAGTTTTTTATTGGGGTTATTGTGTCTTTGGCAACAGCATATTGTGAAGACCAAGGTTCTCCTCGTGCTATTTCGTGATTGACTGATTCGAGGTGGTTGGGGTAAGTTTCGTCGCTTTAAGGATGAGTACCTCGATTTGGGTTCAGTTTTAGTTCGATTTCTAAGTGTTTAATTCAATGCTTTATTGTTTGATTATAGGTTTTGAGGTGCTCGGAATTGTTTCTACATCGAAATCGTACTAGGTGTGTACCCAAAAACCTAGAAAATGAGGTTTCGACGAAAGCCGAAAACCTCATTATCTACGCTATATGGGCGATGGTCGCCCGTGTGGTAGGCCGTGTGCCATAACACGGGCGTGTGATCGAGAAAGCCAGGCTGTGTGCACAAGACACAGTCGTGCAATGGCCAGGTAGGCCATGTCCAACACACGGGCTAGACTGATTTGGGCTGTGTAGGCCACACGGGCATGTGGGAATTTGGGCCAGGTCTGTGATCCACATGGGCCAAGACAAATCTAGGCATGTGGGCCAAACGGGCGTGTAGGTCCACACAGACAAGCCACATGGGCGTGTGAGCCCATTTATCTGAAATGATTCCTAGGGTTGCACGGGTCGCCCAAGTCAATTATGAACCTACTATAGGGTCGGTAAGCATTACCTAGACCCCTGAATGTATGATCTGAGTGTATATGATGCATGATAAATTATGCATGATTGCTGGTGTATATGTGTGTGTGTGTGTGTGTGTGTGTGTGTGTGTGTGTGTGTGTGTGTGTGTGTGTGTGTGTGTGTGTGTGTGTGTGTGTGTGTGTGTGTGTGTGTGTGTGTGTGTGTGTGTGTGTGTGTGTTTGTTTGTTTACGTATGACTAATGGTTGCATAACAACATGACATATTGTATGTTGCATTGCATTAGGTTGGGATGATGATATATTAGAGGAAGTGTACTGAAAGGCTTTAAGCCTATTATCTGGCAGTTCAGCTGCAATATACTGATTACGTGCCGCATTCAGTACTACTTGGAGTGTAAGGATGGACGGAGATGGTATATAGAGGCTGGTTAGGTAGACTATATATCTTATACTGTGACTGTGATGGGCTTAGACCCTAATGCATATCTGATACTGAAACTGAAATGGGTTAAGGCCCGAACTGCTACTGAAACTATAATGGGCTTAGGCCCCATACTGCATTTGACTTTTTACTGCTAATTAACTATATGCATGCTTTCTGTAGGGATTACACACTGAGTTTATGTAAACTCACCCCTTCTATTTAATGTGTACAGGTAATCCCTAAACTTAGACGGATCGGTGGGGCAGAGGACTCAACGGTGACCACATGGGTTATTTGAAATTGCTTTACATTCCTTTATAGTTTATTTTCTATTTCTATTGAGGTATTTGGTTGTAAATTTGGGACTTTTGGACTGTTTGCTTTTATTTCAGATTTAGACTGTTTTCATGGGGTTTTAAACTGCCAAACTTAACATAAACTCGGTTTTATTAAAAATAACCACTTTACTAAATGTAAATAGTTTTCCTCAAATGTCACGGTTTTAAAAGCTTCCACTATAGAAAATATTTTTGAACGATTTAGTAACAAAGAAATAAATTTGAAATGGACGAGATAATTAGTAGCTATTCAACGAATATATTTTAACTTGATAAATGCGATTTAATTTCCATTCCATGTGACATCGCCAGATTTGACCATAATGTATAGGCTAGGTTTGGGATGTTACAATAAGTCTCCACTTATATCAAAGCACATGAGTTGCACACGCATGGTCAGTAACTAACTCAGGATTTAGGTAAATCACACCATGAACGTCACAAGTAAATTAATTCACAAACTGATTTAGGATTAATTCATCTTGGGTCTAGTCCAATGTATCATTCTACCAATAAATACATCTATGTCTCTACTTGTGGAGTTAACTGCTCTGATTGCTAAGACCAGCCATCTCCCCAATTGGAATTGTAAGATGACATAATAATCACTCTTAGTATTTAAATCAAATGCTCGTTTTGATTTTTTTTAAAGGATTACGGACTCATTTGACTTATTGACTGAAGTAAGTTGTCTTTCTCGCAATGTAAACGTTCTTTACAATGCCACTTATATTTAGTTTGAACTTTAGACAATTCATGAGTTAATATTTGTTTGCCAAAATTTCACTATGCATGCAAAATATAAAAGACATAAATACAAAAGACATAATAGTGAAATGTGAAATTAACTTTATTTATTTAGTCATCATTCAAATAAATAGAAAACAGTTACGTGTTTACTACAATATGGGTACATTTTTCAATAGATCCCTAATTGAATCCAACTCATCGGTGTATCCCTTAACCACCTCGAGCATCTCCCTCATGTCTACCATGGACTCCTTGGGATTGAATACCCGATTTTCCAAAGTCGATAGCATGTCCCTTGATCAACTTGCTTTCCTGGCCCTACCATGGGTCTCCATTGGCTTAATCTGGTCGACAACTTCTTTCGACATATTGAACGGTGCCTTCGCAACCTTAGTTCAAATACCGTCATAAGACTAGACTTTCAATCTCACAATCTGTGCGGCCTTAGGCGATTCTTTCACTTCAAATGCACCTAAATCAGCCTAACTCTCACAAAGTGAAGATTTTCACAGAATTCCTCTGAGGCACCAATGCAATGCGGAAGCAACTAAAAAAAAGAACTCGAAAGAAGAGAAAAGCCACAGAAAAGTAAAAGCACAAGAGTTTGAGTGAATGCTCTCAAGGAATTCTGTTACTCAAGAATGAAATGATTACAATGAGGGGGAGATGCCTCTATTTATAGTTGAGTCTCCCTAAATTCAACAGTACAGATTAAAGTACATCAATGACCAAGATTAAAAGCAATATACAAAATCAAATCTTTAAGATTCACAGAATCAAATATTCTAAGATTACAAATTCTCTAAGATTGCATATTTTCGAAGATTACTTCCCATATTTGCCATGTTTTGTAGATGGGCCTTCAATCTCTCCAAGTAATGGGCCAATCCTATTGGGCCATGTGTCCCCTTGCGAACAAGAAATATCATTCACATGTGTCATGGTTGCGAGCTCCTTTACACAACCCATGACACTTGCCTCTTACTAGATCTTGTACGTAAATAAATATAGTTTTTATTTATTAATTTTAATTTATGAGTTAAAAAACATTGATGTATCTAAATTACATTATTCCTAAAATATTTAACTAAAATGTTTGAAAATTTTCAAGTAAAATAAAACAAAAATATACATTGCTAAAAATTTTTAATTGCAAGTTGAGAATTTGAAAAATTAAGTGTTGAAAAGTTAAGTATTGTATTTAAGTTATAAAATTTGCTTGGTATATTTCATGAAGTTAAAAGTATTTGATAAATTTAATTTTCAAAAATTTAAAGATAAAGTATTTAAATGATAATTTTAAAAGAAATAAAATAAAAAGAATTTAAAAATTTTACATTAAATAATAAATTGTTCATTATCTACTTATCATTTTCTACACTTTTTTCCATTTTTAAAAAAAATTATCATTTACATTTTGTTATGAATTATCAAATGCGATTAAAAAATTAAACCAGTAAAAATATTAATTTTCAATTGATTTAATTTTTTCAATGGTTTATCAAACAACCTAAGTGTTCCATCAATTTCAACAACACAAAACATTTTTTTGGTTAAATTCTGCTATTAGACCTTATACTTTGCAAAGTTGTGGATTTAACTCTATACTTTAATTTGGTTATTTTTAGTCATTGCACTTTTCAAATTGGTCAATTTTAGTCTTGTACTTTTGGGATTTTGAAATTTTAGTCATGACCCAAACAATAGCAATTAAATAAGTTTGGTTAAATCCAATTATTAGTCATGTATTGTGTGTATACTTGTAGATATAGTCTATATTCTCCAATTGGAGCATTCT
The DNA here is from genome assembly GCF_007990345.1 of Gossypium hirsutum. Classification (NCBI taxonomy): domain Eukaryota; kingdom Viridiplantae; phylum Streptophyta; class Magnoliopsida; order Malvales; family Malvaceae; genus Gossypium; species Gossypium hirsutum. The sequence goes on from NC_053429.1 coordinate 15,446,866, forward strand.
AAGTCCTATACTTTTCAAATTTTGAAAATTCAATCTTGACACAAATGATTGTCGTTGATCCATTAACTGAATTTTTAGTATGTAATATGTGGAAATAAGAAACTAACATGATATTACATATATAATAATATGTTTGATGAATCAAATTTCGAAAATAGCATAACTTAATTAAATGAATTTAACAATTATCATTTTGTGAGTACTGAAATTTTAAAATTTAAAAATAAAGAACTTAAAACATCAAAATTGAAGTAAAAAAATATTAAATCCACAACTTTCACAAACTACAAGGACTGATAGCCAAATTTATCTTTGATTGAAACAACACAAAGCATTACTCAATTAAATAAATTATCGCATACTGTACATATTTTATATATTTAAAAAAATTAGCTTCAATTATTACAAATTCCTGGTTAGTTTTTTTTTTAGTTTTTACCATTCATAAAAAGTTGTTGATTGAGTCTTATTTCGATTGGCATGAGTATTGTTGCCAATACAAGAGGATGTAGGTTTGATTATATTGAAGTGCATTATCCTCTTATTTATGCGTTAGAGAGAGACTATACCTAATTTTAAGCATTGTGTCAAAAAGAGTAGATACTTGTTCAACGGATTACAAGTTAATACCAAAATATTTAATAAAACATATCTTTATAACTTTTTGTATCCTTTATAATTTTTTATGCATATTTTAATATTTTGGTACTCTCTCGTAATTTTTTGTATGCTCTAAGAATTTTTGGTATACTTTGAAAATTTTTTGTAGTCTCTCAAAATAAAATTTCTAGTACTCCCTCATAATTTTTTATAATCCCTCATGTTTTTTTTTGGTATTTCTATATAATTTTTTGTACTCTCGTATATTTTTTGGTTCTTGTATTTTCTAGTATTCCCTCACATTTTTTTTGATAATCTCTAATATTTTTTTGGCACTTTCTCATTGTTTTTGTATATCCTCGTAATTTTTTGTATGCCCTAAACATTTTTAGTATACTTTCGAAATTTTTTGTATTCTCTCGAAATAAAATTTCTAATAGTCCCTCGTAATTTTTTTTTATAATCCCTCATGTTTGATTGGTATTCTCATATAATTTTTGTACTCTCTTATATTTTTGGATACTCCTATCTTTTAATATTCCTTCATATTTTTTGATTATCTCTAATATTTTTTTGATACTTTCTTATTTTTTTGTATTTTCTCATATTTTTATATGCTTTCGAATAAAGATTTGGAATGAGAAATATAATTTTGGGCTAAATAATAATATTATTCTGTATATTAAAAAATTTCAATGAAATTTTATAGACGAAAAAATTGATAACTTTTAAATTATTATTTTTTCATGATAATATTTAGTATTGAAAAATGAGATATAATGATAATTTAAAAAAAAACTGAAAAATTAAAATAAATAAATTAAATTTAATAAGACTAATCATTTTTTGGTATCCTCCTAGAACTTTTAATATTCTCCTGTAATTTTTTTGTAGTCTCTTATGTTTTTTTTAGTCTCTCATCATTTTTTGCATTTCCTTATTTTTTTGGTATTACCTCATAATTTTTAGTATTTTTGCATGATTTTTTATTTTTTATTTTTTATTTCCTTATAATATTTAGTATTCCCTCATAATATTTGGTACTCCCTCATATTTTTTTAATATTCCCTTGTATTTAGTATTCCCTTATAATTTTTGATATTTTCATAATTTTTGACACTCCCTCATATTTTTAGGTATTTTTTTCATAGTTTTTGGTATGATTTTAGAATTTTTGGTATTGTTTTGAAATGAGAATTTGAAATAAGAAATATAATTTTGGAGTAAAAAAATATTTTTTCAAAATTTCAATGAGATTTTGTAGACAAAAGAATTGGTAACTTTTAAATTGTTAAATTTTCATGCTAATATCTGGTACACAAATTATATATAATAGCACTTTTAAAAATATTGAAAAATTAAATAAATACAGTAAATTTAATAAGCTCAAATATTTGATAGTTCCTCATAATTTTTTGTACTCTCATAATATTTGGTACTTCCTATTTTTTATTTTTTTGGTATTCCATAATAAATTTCGGCACTCCATTTTTTTGGTATTCCCTCACATTTTTTTTGTATCACCTCATAATATTTGGTATACCCTTAAAATTTTTGGTATAGTTTGTAGAGGATTTTGAATTTCATATTAAGAAATTTCAATGGATTTTGTAGATGGAAAAATTGACAACTTTTAAATTATTAATTTTTCATTCTAACATTTGGTAAAAAAATCATATATAATTATAGTTTTAAAAATATTGAAAAGCAAAAATAAAACAAGTTTAATAAGATGAACTAATTTTTGGTAGTACCAAAACTTACATGGGAATATAAAAAATTTTGAGCTAATAAAAAAAAAACACAAGAGAGTATAAAAAATGAAGAGGGAACACAAAAATAAAATTAAAGGGAGTACCGAAAAACATGAAGGAGTATCAAATTTTATGGGGAAATATAAAAAATACTAAGTACTAAAAAAAACGTGAGTGAATATCAAAAACTCAAATAAAGGGTAAAAAACAAAAACATAAGGGTACCAAAAAATTGTGAGAAAATATATAAAAAAAGAGAAAATACCAAAATAAATAAAGAAGTACCCAAAATTACGATGAATTACCAAATATTGGTTAATCTTATAAAATTATCCTTATATATAATGTTTCTCCCCTCAAAAAAATTCCATTAAAAATTCACAATATGCAAAATAATATTTTATTAAAATTAAATATTTTGGATAATTTCGAAGATGTATAAAAGATTACGAGAATTTATCAAAAATTAAGAGAAGATACAAAAAAGGAGGGAGTAAAAAAATATGAGGCGTGTATAAGGGAATATAAAAGAGAAAAAAATATAAAAAAATTTGAAAAAGGTAAATGAGAGAATAAAAAACATGAAAAAGTGCCAAAAAATTATGAAAAACATACAAAAATTCTGAAGTTAAATAAAAAAAGAAAAGAGAAAATACCATAAGTCCTATAAACAGTGGTTTACTTATTTATTTTTCTCTTTTTTTAAATGGCTCAGATCTAAATATTTTAAATGTAATGGCTATTTTTATTTTACGAAACGTGCCGCAAATTTCACTTCCTGAAAATGTTACTGCAATATTGTTTATTTTTGGTCATATACTGAAATGTTGTTGTTATGATATCATTTATATCAACAAAATATTAAATTTGAACAATTCCAAATCAGAAAGATTGAATTCAACCGAGACGACAAAATAATAGCGGTGGCTCGTCGGCTCTCTAGCTACAGATCTCTGTGTGGCCTACTCACTCATGTCTAAAATTCAAGCCTCTTTATTTAAACTCCCTTGTCCTTGTCCAGATTAAAAGCAAAGTAAAGGGCAGAAGAAAAAGCAATGGCAATGGCAGTGACGATGGAGGTTGGAAACGATGGTGTCGCTGTCATTTCCATCTCTAATCCTCCCTTGAATATCATCAACGCTGCAAGTATGCTTTAACTTATCACTCCTTTGATCCTTTCACTTATCTATACTATGATTCTCTCTCTCTGTTTTGATGTTTTATTCGTTTAGAAATATATTTATTTATGCTTTTTGTCAAATTTCTGATGGTACACAGTGCTAGCCGCACTGAAGGAGAAGTTCGGTGAGGCTACTAGGAGAAGAGATGTCAAAGCTATTGTTTTGATTGGTGAGCTTTGGAGTTCCTTGCTCATTTTATTGGATGCCTTTTCCTTGAAAAAAAGAAGAAATTATATTAAAACCCATACATAAGAGGATCTGGAGTTTGCATTTAAGTTACGAGACTGATTCTTTCTAATTATAGTTTTTAGTTGTTTGTTGTGAAAATGAACCATAGCATAGTGCAAGCACGGGAAAGGTGGTCATGTTAAAAAGTTGATTTTAATACTGGAGATTTTTTGCTGATTCTTTCGTTCTCATGGTAATTGAAGGCAAGGGTGGAAGGTTTTCAGGGGGTTTTGATATCAATGCTTTTCAGAATCCCAGCGGTATGAGTTCTTCATTGTTGGTTGTCACCTTTTCAATCAAGGTTGTACTTGTTTGCATGTTTTATACGTTTTCTGGAAGTACTGAAGTATGCATCAATAAATGTTGGCATGACAGGTGATACTTCGGATCGAGCAATTGAATCAATTGATCTTGTTCTCAACACTATAGAGGGTGCGTACCTGTCCTTGGCCTTTATGATTTTCTTGAACTTAATACTTCGGATTCACCAAATCCCTTGTTGACATGAAGAAGTGAAATAAGTTCAGTGCATCCAGTATCATGTCAGCTTCTGTACTAAAGAAGGCTGCAGTTCACGCTAGGGAAATACTTTCTAGTTTAAAATTATTATATCACTGGTGGTAATAGCCATATGTCAAGAATAACATATTTGATGACACTAATTCTTTCAGATATCTGATCATAATTGACTCCACTACTCCAAAACTTCCTAAAACATCTCAAGAATATGGAATACACGTATAGACCCTGCCAGGGTTTAAACAACTAACTTGATTTCATAATATCCTTGGTAATACCTAGTTTAGGGTTTAGGGACAAGACATTCTCAGGAAACAGGTTAAATTCATTATTTGTAATTGTCCAAAAATGATCTTCTGTAATCTTGAAAATGCTAATGTTGGTCTTCCATAATCTAGATTGCAAGAAGCCAGTTGTTGCAGCTATTGAAGGATTGGCTCTTGGTGGTGGCTTAGAATTGGCAATGGTTTGTATTATCTGCTGAGGAACACTGGTGATTCACTTCTATTGTAGCCACTTTGATTGTCAAATCATAGCTGAATTCTTTCATTCTATTCCAACCTCATACAGGGTTGCCATGCTCGTATTGCTGCTTCAAAAACTCAATTAGGGTTGCCAGAGTTGACACTTGGGGTGATTCCTGGACTCGGAGGTATGGCTGCTTTCTTATGTGGAACTTCAAACATAGCTTTGTTCTTCTGGTGAAATAGTGCTTTCATTGAGGTGAGGTTTACAAACATTGACTTGTTCTGTAATATGGTTGTTTTTTAAGGTACTCAAAGTCTTCCAAGGCTTGTTGGGGTATCAAAGGCTATTGAAATGATGCTGGTAAGATTGTTATGGGTAGAGCAGAGACATATCATGGTGACTGATCATCATATTAAAATATGTGGTCTTGATTCCTTAATTTTGTGTCATTAGTTTCTTTTGCTTGGTTAGAGGCATCATGCAGTCCTGTTTCTGGTTGGTGATAAAATCTTTGAACTATCATTCATTTCCCACTGGATTTAATTTTGCTCAATGGTTCTGATAGAATGATTATAGAACTCACTGGTGCAAGTAAGCTTTGGAAGTACAAAACCACCATCTTTTCCTTCTTAATACGAGACCCCAACCATGGTTACTTCCTTTTGACATCCATGCTTCTTTCCTGGAACTAATTTTGCATGGTTAAATGATTTATCTAGGCAATTTTTTTGTCATTAAATCTAATTCGGTTTAAACTTACTCTTAACAGTTTTCTAAGTCAATAATGTCTGAGGAAGGAAAGTTGCTTGGTCTTATTGATGAAATAGCAACCTCTGAAGAGTTAGTTAGAGTGTCTCGACTACACGCTTTGGAAATTTCTGACGGATGTAAACCATGGGTGCGTTCTCTCCACAGGACAGACAAAATCGGATCCCTGTCTGAAGCACAGGAGTTGTTAAGAACTGCTAGAGAACAAGCCAAAAGGACAGCTCCAAATATGCCTCAACACCTTGCATGCCTCGATGCCGTTGAGGAGGGCCTTCTCCATGGAGGATATAAAGGGCTTCTAAAGGTATTTTGGTTTGGAGGCCTTGCATTTACTAGACATTAAACATCATCGTTTATGCTGTTTCCTAATGCTAGTAACATCAAGCTGACTATCTCAGGAAGAACCATTTATTTCCACCACAGTATGTTATGTTCGGAGACAACTTTTATTGGATTCTAACCTTTCAATTTTCATTATTTCATCTCGTACAATCTTCTAGTTAATTTGCCTTGCAACATCTGGATTGTAATATATATACATTCTTATTGTAACAGGAGGCAGCAGTGTCCAAAGAATTAGTTCAGTCAAACACTACGAAAGCTCTTACTCATCTTTTTTTCGCCCAACGTGCTACAGCAAAGGTAACTAATGATTCCTAGAATTTGTTATCTCTTTGATTCCCTCTTGCAGTGATTTTGAGTTGAATGATGGATTGAGTTCTAAAAACTGTTCTTGATGCATTGCCATCCTTTTGCAATTAGGGAATCCATTGCTTTTATTACGAAAGTTGATTGGTTGGTAGTGAGAAATTGTAATGTTTCAGCAGTTCAAAATTTTCCATGAATTTTTGCTTCTTCAGGTGCCAAACATTACTGACGTCGGCCTCAAACCAAATCATGTCAAGAAAGTTGGTATCATTGGTGGAGGCATAATGGGCTCTGGAATTGCTACATCTCTTATCCTTAGCAGCGTAACTGTTTTCCTCAAGGAAATCAACTCTGAATATCTTCTAAAAGGAATGAAAACAGTTGAAGGTGGCTATTACATTGATACATTATGTGCTACATTTGTGAATATTATAGTTTTAAGGATATTATAATATTTGGATGTTAATCTTTACAGAAGGCCTGTTGGAGGGTTGGATTACTGACATATAGTACATTATCACACGAACCCCCCCTCCCCCCCCAAAATTTTATCATATAATTGTAGAATCATACCCAATACTTATGCTTCAATGTGTGTCAAACACAAGTATTACATGTTTTCCTTTTGGTGGCAGCAAATATCCAAAGCCTGGTAGCTAGAGGAAAAGTGACACTGGATAAGGCGAGAAAAGCCCTTTCTATGCTCGAAGGAGTTTCTGACTATTCAGAATTTAAGGAAATGGATATGGTCATAGAGGTGGGATATTTTGTCTTCAGCAGCTCAAAATCTTGGATTGCTTTTGTCTCTTTGCTAATTTGGTATATCAGAAGATAATCTCAAGTTGGCCAAACAGAATTTTCCTATATTGATCCAGCTCTTCATTTTCCAATGTATATCTGGTCAGGAAAATTGGAAGTGCTCATGACTAGCCAAATATTCATTCCCAATACTTGGACTGGAGTCCAAGGAACATAGGAATTTTCTATTCTTACTCGAGTCTATAGAAGTGTGTATGATCAATCCAATTTAGAACTAGGCGTTTGCTTTCCCAAGCAGCCATCGTTGACCAAAGCCTTCAAGCTATCAGGAAGAAGATTGTGAATAAGAAAACATAAGTGATGTCCTCTAGCATTTCCAGCAACCCAGTCCACACAGGATTTAGCTTCAGAAAAAGCATATGCAACCTGGCACCATCAATCTTTTTTGCAGGACATGATCTGTCCAGAAATTTGAGGCAGAATAAAAATGATCTAATCGAAGTTTTACCTCTGAATTTTTTGTTTATCAAATTTTACTTAGTAACTTCGGTTTTTTATGATATCAGAGGATTTAGAAAATATAAGACGCATATATGCCTAACTATCTTTACTGGCTGAAGTTGTTTACTTCATTATTTATTCCTTTTGCAGGCGGTTATTGAGGACATTCCATTGAAACAAGAAATATTTAGCGAGCTCGAGAAGGTCTGCTCTTCTCGCTGCATTTTGGCTACAAATGCATCCTCCATTGACCTTAATGTAATTGGAGAAAAGACCAAATCACAAGATCGTATCATTGGGGCTCATTTTTTTAGGTTGTTAAACTTGTTTTAGTTGTATGCTAATGTATTTTTATTACCATCATAATAATCTGACTTACGTATTACATAAAATGAATTGTTTTAACATGAATTTCTGTTAGGTTTGCCTCATCACCTCCACCGTCATCTGGTTTAGTGGAAGCATGTGCTGCTATTAACTGAAATGAATTATATTTTGTTGGACTGACACTAAAATGTTTTCGTATTATCAAAAACTTGACTACTTTGTTATCTGAATGGCTTTTTTGTATGATTCTCTGATGAACAGTCCTGCTCATATAATGCCTCTCCTGGAGATTATACGAACAGAGAAAACTTCTCCGCAAGTTATTCTTGATCTCCTAACAGTTGGGAAAATAATGAAGAAAGTTCCTATTGTGGTTCTTAATTGCACTGGCTTTGCTGTTAATCGAACATTCTTCCCCTATACGCAAATCCCACATCTTTTGGTCCATCTTGGTGTGGACTTGTTCAGAATTGACAGAGCGATCAGGAACTTCGGCTTTCCTTTAGGTCCATTCCAGTATGTTTCTTCCCATTCCCAAAGTAGTTTTTGCGACTTTTGAGTTTAATGTGTATATTGGTTCATGGATAATCTCTTTTATGAGATAGAAAATGGGTGAAATACAAGTACAAACTACATATAGGTCCAAATAGAAATGGTAATGATGATTTTGGCATAATAATAGCAACATTAACTTGTGCAAATCCAGTTGCTCCCACATGCATGGTTTATGTTACTTGTGCCATGCATAATTACTTGGGAAGCTCTATTTCAAATTAATGCATGTAGAAATGCCTTCTGAATGAATAGTGATAATTTATTGTTTTCAATTGCAATACTTGCAGGCTTCAAGACTTGGGTGGATTTAGACTAGTCAAGGCTTCTGGGAAAGAATATGAAAATGCATTCCCTGATCGAACATTCAGGTCTCCATTGACTGAACTTTTGTTGAAAAATGGACGAAATGGTAAAAAGAGTTTTTGGTTTTTCTTTCTGTTCGTGTTTTTAATAATTTTTTATTGTCTAGCATTTCGAATCATTGGTTTTTTTTTCTTGGTGTTTTAGGCAAAAGCAACGGGAAAGGATTTTATGTTCATGAAAAAGGAAGCAAGCCAAAACCTGATCCATCAGTGCTACCTATTGTTGATGAATCTAGAAAGTTTATGAATATTATGCCTGGTGGAAAGGTATTTAGCCTTTTATATTTCTTTAAGAAAAAGTTGTATGACATGAAATTTTGTACATTTTGGGGGTTCATTCCTCTGCTGGAAGCATTCTGTGTGCCAATGCGTTAAGAACAAAAAAACCACTCTATATCTTCCGTTGTTTTTCTGATTTATTTTTGTTGGGTCTCATTCAACAGCCTATATCAGTTACAGATGAAGAAATTACCGAGATGGTATTGTTTCCAACGATTAACGAGGCATGTCGTGTTTTGGATGAGGGTGTCATTGCTCGAGCATCAGACCTTGATGTTGCATCTGTACTTGGAATGAGCTTCCCATCCTACCGGTAACTACTTTGCCACCAATTTTTAGTCTCTGCAACATGAACTCAAGAATAGTCTTTAAAGTTTGGAGAATTTAATGGTTCCATTGTTAACTGCTATAGGATCTGCTATTAAGAATCAGTATTTGCTAATAGTTTGCCTGCCAAATTCAGTCACTATTTGCTATAAGAAAATGAATTTGGTTTCTTGCACTCTCTATGTTATGGTTGGTTACTTGATCTCTTATTTTCACCATGTCTTATAAAACAATCGCTTCGGTTGCAGTGGTGGTATCATGTTCTGGGCAGATACAGTTGGGTCGAAGCATATCTATTTGAGCCTCAAGAAATTGTCAGAAATGTACGGTAGCTACTTTAAACCATCGAGTTATTTGGAAGAAAGAGCCATGAAAGGCATGCCACTGGTAAGAACGAAGAACTCTTATCCTTATTTTAAAGCTTGTTTGAATGGTTCAACAATGTAATTGCTTTAATAATGCACATTAAGTTTCAACTCAATCCAATGTTTATATCATATTGATAAAAAATATGGATCGATCTGCATGATTTGCATAAATAGAGTATGGAATATAACTGTCAGATTAAATACACAAATCGTGAAGAAAAAAGTACAAAAGCATCAAATTAAATTAGTTTTATACTAATGTGATATCTACATTCCTACTCTTCTTTTTCTTTTTCAGAGTGTTGCAGTAGAAGCAAAATCATCTCTAAAATCGAACTCAAAGTTGTAGTCCGACAAAATAATGGCGATGGTTGGATGAAAAGCAGTGTAATACATATGTCTACTTATTGGACGCAAAACTTAAAAAAGGAAAAAGAAATCGGTGTTTGTCCTAGTTTCTGTTAGGATTCAGTTAATTTTTATTCAGTAAAACCCCTATTTTATTGGGATTGAATCAAAACTCCCATTTTATGGGGATTGAATAAAAACTCCCATTTTATTGGGATTCATGATTGTTAGAGGAATTATTGGTTGTCAGTCTTATCTTTAATTTGTTTTACATAGGTTACTTAATTTTAGCTTTATTATGTAAGGCTATATATATAGCTAAGAATGTTTCAATTTCTAGGCATCAAAATTTTCCCATACTTCAGTTTTTATAAGCTTTCTTTTATTTAAAGCATTTTGGTATGAAGAGGGTTGTTTTGCTTTCTTTTATTCCAAATGCTATACCAAGATATGACAATAACAATGATTCTAGTGATTTGTAGTCAAAACAGAGGGTTCTTTTGCTTGTTGAAATTTGATGGACATTAGCATTAGGTGATGCTCACGGTGGAGAATGAAATTCCTGTAGCAACAAAAGGTGTGGTTATGATAAAAGCACAAAAGAACATCAATGATCAGAAGCTAAAACACTTAAAATGAAAGAATATTTTTTTTCAAGCCTGGAATAGTTTGGTCCTAGAGATGATTCTCAGAAAAGATACAACAAATGACATATGGGATTCTAGGAAGTAGAAATATGTAGGTTTCACGTGTGTTGAGTGTGCATAAGAGAGTTTGAGGTACTTCACATGAAGATAGAAGAAAATGTGAATGAGTACAATGCTCAAAACTCTTACAATTGTTAACAAGATGAAAGCAAATGGTGAAGACAAAGGAGATGTTGAAAAGATTTTTCATGACTCTTTTAAGTTTGATAATGTTGTGTAGTCCATAAAGAAGTCTAAGGATATAAGCATGTTAATCATTGATAAGCTGCAAAGCAGTTTGCTTGTAAATGAACAATACATAAGCTTTCATGTTGAAAAACATGCTTTAGAGATTTCTCATGGAGGTCAATTTGGAAGAAAGGGTCTAGGTAATGGAAGAGGAAGATATGGAAGGAGACGAGGCAGACAAGGTCTTGACAAAGCCATCGTGGAGTATTATAATTGTCACTAGCTTTGGAATTTTCAATGATGTAAATTTAGAAGAGATTGAAGGGAAGAGAGAGAAAAGAGGTTGCTATTGAACTATTGCAGCCATGAGAAAATAAGGGGAAGAAAGAAAAGTAGAGAAGAAAAAAAAAGAAAAAGAAAATAAGAGAGTTTATATTTTGAAAATTTTGCTTAATTATCCCTCAAGCTTACAGTGCTATTTATACTATCTAAGAATATACAAAAGAAAGAGCACAATCTCGAATTGACAACCTAAAATACAAAATTTTAAATATTACAATCTTTAAATTACACCATTTCAAGTTGGAGCATATATATATCATATGGTCCTAATTTGTTAAATATATACTCAATACGAGATTTCCTAATAACTTTAATAAGAATATGCGCTAACTAATCAATAGAATTGACAACTAAAGGCAATACATTGCCTCACAAAGTGACAATCTATCTTTATGTGTTTTGTCATTTCATGGACCACCTATTTATAGTCATATGTAGTTCTACTTGATTATTATATCAACTTTATTGGGCTGGCAATTTCACATCGTGATTTCTGAAGAAGTTATTTCAACAAAATAAATTCACAAGTGATTAAGGCTATGGCTCAATGCTATGTTTCTACACTTAACCTTACCATAACATCTTGCATTTTTACTTTTCCATGATATTAGGTTCTTTCCAATGAAGACATAATATCATGAAGACATAATATCATGAAGTAGGCATTCTATATGAGGAGATCCTACCCTATCAACTTTTAAATACCCAATGACCTATGTATTTCCCTTATCTTTGTATAACAAACCATGTCCATGAAGGTATTGAAGGATGTGAATTATTGTATTTCAATGACTATTATATGCAGTGATGGTCACTAAACTAACTATAAATATGACTAAGGCAAGTGCACCTATCGAACAATAGTATAGTTATGGTGAGTAGGGAATATTGTATCCACGAGGACTAAAAGTACTAGTAATTGCCGTTTTTCTATTATTTAGCCGACAAATTGGAGTGATTGTTTTTAATCTAAATTTACTAAACTAATCTAATTAAGAACGCAACAAAAAATGACATAGGAAAATAACTGAAGATAACCAATGAGATAGACAATACCCAGGAAAGAATCCACCTAGACTTTACCTATTATTATGAATCTGAATTAAACGATTTATTCACTTGTGTCTTGATCCGTAGAAACCCCTAAATTATGTTAATATCTCTTTCGAGAGTAAGAACAACTGACTCTAGATTGATTAATTGAAATCTAACAACTGACTCTAGATTGATTAATTGAAATCTCTTTCTAATTAAAACCCATATTGTTGCATTAACTCGATCTATGGATTCCCTTCTTAGATTTAATTCTAATCCGGTAGATTTATGTCGTCCTATTTCTAGGATTGCATGCAACTCCACTCAATTATATTAGATCTACTCTTAAATAAAGACTTTTGCTCTACTGAAATAAGCACATTAAACATGAATTAATATTCTGGAATATTAAAATAAGAAATAAGCATACATAATTGATAACAAGAATCAAGTATTTATCATCTAAATCAGAAATCAAACAATAAGATTCATCATTAATTCGTCTTCCCTAGGTACCTAGGGAAGTTAGTTCATAATCCTGAATAGAAACATCTCAAAGTTAAGATAATCACAAGACATGAAGAAACTCAATAAAACTTTGAAATAAATTAAAAGGAGATATTCGATCTTGATGGAGATCCACTTCCAAGTTGATTCCGATGGTGTTCTTCGAGTGTTTTCTTTCATCTTCTCTAATTTCCCCCTTAGGTCATCTTCTAATTGGTATTTATAGACTTTAGACTACTCAGAAAGCCTAAAAATTGGGTTTTTCCGCGTATTTGGGAAATAGGGTGCGAAATTGACACGGGCTGGCACATGGGCATATAGCCAGTCCGTGTGGCTTACATGGGCATGTAGCCTGCTCGTGTGGATCTTGAAAATAGCTCTATTTGTTCAATTTTGGCTCGTTTTTCGTTCATTTAACTCTCAAATGCTCTCCTAAGTATAGAACATGAATTTAAAGGATTAGGAGCATCAAATTCACTAATTTGCATAATTAATCATCCAAAAATGCATTAAGAATGGGATTAAAATATGTTAGTTTTACAACTTATCAAATATCTCCATACTTAAGTGTTTGCTTGTCCTCAAGAAAAATCCTCAACTCTCGTTAAAATTCATATTTTTCAACTTGAAATTCCCATAAATAATGTCTCAAAATAATTCACAAATAGTCATGCATTGACAATTCAACCAAAAGAACACTGAAGTCTCAAACAATCCAAGCTAGCATTTTTAAATACGAAAACATAGGTGCCTCCCCTTATTTAAGTAGTTAGCTTTAATTCAAAATCTACAAGAATCGGCATTCTCACTAAAGATTCACTCTAATCACTCAAAGTATTTAAGGTTCACAAATAAGCACTCAATAGTCAAACAAGAAAAGTCATTACCATAGGCTTGTATGAAAATCAAATCTCCACCTCTATAAAATGAGATGATACACAAATCAAAAGGTCTTTAAGAGGTTGTAATGAGGCTTAGGTTAAGGGTGTGGAGAAGTGCCAAAAATATGGTTAAAATCGAGATTGAATTGATAAATTACCAAACTAGAAAATCACAAATACTGAATTAAAAACAAGTGCATAAATCAAGAACTATTTAAGAATAAGAAAACGAGTTTCTTCTCAAAATATGAATTTAACTGTTTAAGCTCAATCATAGAACTAAAATAATAATCATTATATATATATGTTGTAACACCCCTTACCCGTATCCAAGGTCGGAACAGAGTACGAGGCATTACTAGACTTAACAATACACATAGACGAAAATGGGGCCATAAAATTTCATTTAATTCAAAACTTTTCGAACACATGCATAACAAATAAAGCTAACTATATCATCACATCAAAATGTAGGACATGACACGATTAATTAAAATTATAAACCATAATGGATAAGGACCACATCTCATGATCATATACGATAACTCAATGCAGACTGATACGTAAGGTCAAAATCATAATAAAAATACATATCACAAACCAACTTCCTATACACGCCACTCACTTGATATTTCTAATATTTGAATTAATTTTCCCAAAAATGATAGTTTGATAGTGTGATTTTGCCTCCGACGATCTCCAACCCCGAGTCGACCTGCCAATACTAAAGAAATGGAGAGGATGGGTAAGCTTTACGCTTAGTAAGTTCATATGAAAATAATAAGCAATTACTATCATGCTTTTCAAGATAAAACACTATAATTGTACAATTACACATATTCAGGTTAAGATGTGTTATTGAGTTACAGTTACTAAATCATTCATATGTCAAGTTACAAAACTCGAAATTTAGTTTCGTTAATTTTCCTTGAAACTAGATTCATATATATTTCTCCCATAAAATTTCCGGAATTTTTGGTTTATCCAATTAGTACAGTTTATTAGTTAAAGTCTCCCTTGTTTCAGAGTACGACTACTCTAACCTTTGTGCACTACGAACCAAATTTCTCCCTGTACAGAATTCCAAAGACCATGAAGTTTGTTTCCCTTAAAAATAGACTCAATAAGGAATCCATCCATGTAAGGTATGACTCTCAATAATTTTTTTACAATTTATGGTGAATTTATAAAATCAGAACAGGAGATCTCGAATTCATTCAGACCCTGTTTCACAAGGATTCAAATATCACACAATATAGAATTCTTCTGCTTCCCCTGTTTCTTTCATGTGAAAATAGACTCATTAAGCTTTATTTTCATATATCATTTGCATTTTTTATTCAAATTCTGCAATTTTTAGTGAATTTTCAAATTCATGCAACTGCTGGTGTCCAACACTGTTTTACCACTAAAATTCATTCTTACATAATTCCACTTAATCCATTTTGTCTTATCGAAATTCACTCAATTATCGAGCACATTGCTCATAATTTTTCATAAACATATACCTACACTTATTCATCATATAATCATGTTCAATTGTATTTTTACTTAATCGATTTTCCTGTTGAACTCTTCGGAATAATAACTGATACTCAATTGCCTGCACATATTTTCACACTTGTAGCCCAAGCTATCTGGTACGCATAGTAGCCTGCACATAGTACTACACATGCGACCAATTATCCGGTACACGTAGTAGCCTGCACTTAGTACTACACACATGATCACAGTTTTCGGGTACGCATAGTAGCCTGCACTTAGTACTACACATGCGACCTCACAATAGATCACTCGTATCGTTTTTATTCCGAAGGTTCAATCGGGAAATTCCTCACTTTTCAACATTTTACTAAATTGTCCGTAATCAATTTAAATTCATAATTTACATGGTTATTTGATAGGCAGCCACATTTCATATGATATCAAAATTTAATAACATAAAAAGAATCGATAGATTATTTATGTATGAATTTACTCGAAGTGTCGATCTCACTATCCATAGTACCAGTTGTCCATTCATAGTATAATAAGACACAACTCAAATATCAAATCATCTTTTAAGAATTTACATAACATATATCACATATTTCATATATCACTTGTCATGTATCTTCATTTTCTTGCATTTCATGTAACATTCTTTCATGACATATTTTCACATCATAAACACCATTCCATCAACTTTTCCAATATATTAAATCATAAAATATATGCAATAATAGTAAGAAATATAATTCAAACATAACATTGCATTATTATTATCATACGAACTTACCTCGATCCAGAAACAACAATTTACCATTTTAGTCCATAACCTTGTATTTTCTAGATTTAAGCCCAAATCTTGATTTCCTTCATCTATAATATCACATTTAGCCTAATAATTAGTCACACTATTCATACAGGTCCAAAAATCATATTTTTAAAAATTTTCATTTTGACCCCTAAACTTTTGCATATTTGCACTTTTGCCCCAAGGTTCGGAAATTAAACTTCATCCTATTTTATTATGTTTTATGACATGCTGATCATTTTTCCCTTCTATGGCAACATCAAATTCTCACTCTAACATGTACTTATGACTATTAGGTATTTTTACCGATTAAGCCCTTTTGCTCGTTTTCACTTAAAACCGAGTAGCACAAGTTGTCTAACATAATTTAAAACCTCATATTCTATCATAAAACACCAAAATACACAAATTTCACCTATGGGTATTTTTCCAAATATGAACCCTAGGTTGAATTATTGCTAGCATAAGCTAAATCAAGTTACCGGGACTCCAAAAATGTAAAAATCATTAAAAACGAGGTTAGAACGGACTTACAATCGAGCTTGGAAGCTTGGAAACCCTATCCATGGAGTCTCCCTTGGTATACACGTCCATGGTGAAGAAGATGAGCAAAATTGGCTTTTAATTTTGTATTTTAATTCATTTTACCCCTAAATGACCAAAATGCCCTTACTACTAAACTTTCCAAAAATTCCATTCATGTCCAATATTTGTCCATAAACTTTGAAATTGGTAAAATTTCTATTTAAGACCTCCTAATTAATATTTCAAAGCAATTTCATAGTAGAAACTTCTAGAATGAAAGTTTTGCAACTTATTCAATTTAGTCCTTAACTTCAAATTAAGCACTTTATGCATAGAATTTCTTCACGAAGTTTTCACACAATCATGAAATCATATCATAGACCTCAAAATAATCATAAAATAATTATTTGCATCTCAGATTTGTGGTCACGAAACCACTATTTCGATTAGGCCCTAATTCGGGATATTACATATGTATATATTTTTTTCGATTTTTTTTAACAATAAGAAATAATTCAGCAAATTAAACAAAATAGCATAATTAGGCAACTAACCAAATCAAATCTCGACAAAAGGGAGTCAAAACGGGAAAAAATTCTCAACGAATAAAAATGAGTTATGGGTTAACATTAATGAGTAAATTAAGAAACGGTGTGTTAGGCTCAACGGGGTTCACTGAGGGTTAATTAAAAAGATAGTCTTTTTATGGGGTAAGCGGGTTAAAACCTAAGTGCCTTTATCATCTTAGTATATCAAATCAAATGTGTGGTATTGACATGTATAATCGAAGTAAGTTCTAGAATAACAAATCAAATTGACACACTCATAACCAGTAATAAAATGAGCAAGATAAATGTATGCTCTAAAAGCTCAAAATCTCACAAACATTTATGGTTTTTGATGTCAAATTTGCAAATCTCAAACTTCAAGGTAATACTTCAATTTAGGAAAACAACCTAAATTTTTTAATTTCTAAAAAATAGCTTATCATGCTTGATTCTCTCATGTCTTCAAGTTTAAATCAATCAATACACAATTATTGACAAATTAATCTAAAACACATCAACAAAAGTTCCAAATTGACAAAAATTCATTCTAATGAAAGTATGAGAAAATTACTTAAATACAAGACATAGTTCAGGGATTTTCTAATAATTATATAAATAACCTTCTCACACTTAAGATGTACATTGTCCTCAATGTACAAATAGATATAATCACAGTATAAACAAAACATCATAATAGAGGGAGAAAACTGAAATTGCCCTGAATATTGGATGAAATTGCCCAAATGGTGAAATGTAGAATTGTAGACAAATCTAGATATAGTGCATGATTCTGAGCAAACTAATAAGAAAATAAACACAAATAGTGAAGAAGATTAAGGGGTTATAACTCGAGTAGAAACAACTATAAAAATATAGTTGAAAAGATAATAATTAAAAGAAGTGCAAGAGAATAAAAATAAAACAAAACAACTAAAAATAGAAATAAAGATAATCATAAAAAAATAAAATAAAATTAAAAAGAAAACAAATAAAATCAATGATACTCATCGTCGGAGGCATCAGTAGGGTGAGTCGCCGATGCCGAAGAAGAGATGTGGAGGTGTTGACAGATCTACTACAGAGTCGCATCAATATTATTGAACCTCTGAAAGCTGTGTTGCTCGACGTGAGTGAACCACTCGGAAAGGTCCTCTAATGTAGCAGCAGAAGAAATAGGACGATGACTCGACGGTGGAGAATGAGGTGGGTCCTCGTGGTGGAAAGGGACATCATCAGTGAAGTCATCAAGTTCATTTTGAGAGTCAAAACGAAATAGTCGGTACTAAGGATGATCCACTCCATGAAGTCGCTCGATCATCCTCATATGGGTCATGCTCGATATCCCCTATAGAGACATCTGGTTGGTGAGTCTAAGCATAGAGGACTGTTCCAGTGTGTCGAGGAGACCAAAACGTTGAGCTAGTCGAGTCACATAAGGGCTTAAATGGATAGGATCCTTCATGTTGCGGTCTATCTCATGGCGGAAGGCGAGGGCGATGAAGTAGGCTAAATAAAAAATATGCCCTGTGGCCATGCTTCATAAAAAATAGGCATCGGTGGTACTGACGACTCCAGTGGTCTCCTTCCTACCGATTAATGTGTGAACTAAAAGGGCATGAATATATTGTAAAGTTGGAGGGAGGGAAGTCGCCTTCAAGGGACTCGCGTCATAAGGTGTCGTGCTCACCGTAAGATCAACCCAACAATGAGATGGCAAGTAGTGGATCGTAAAAAGTTCTCGGCACTCATAAACTCTTCAGTGTACAATACTAAGGCAACAACGAACTTAGGGACACTCATATGTCATGCCAGGCCACCAAGTCTGAAAGTGGTGGTGCCTGGCTCGTCATGAGTTGTCATCACATGCTGTAGAGTAAATGTAGAGCAAAACTCTAAAGTCAGCTCCATGTATGTGAGCTCAATAATAGAGAAAAACTAGTCCCACGGTGCTGTAGCAATAAAGGCTCAAACATGATCAGTTAACTAGACTTGCTCCAAAACTGCCCAATTAATACATAAGCCTAACTAGACTTACGCTTTTTCGAAGCGGGGACGACGACTTTAGCCTTGCTACGTGTGTTTGTCATGGAGGCCCTACAAGAAAAATGACCAAATAATTATTTCAGTAGTCAAAGCAAGAGTACGAATCGGCATAATGGATTAATTTAACTAAGCACAAAATGAAACACAAATTCAACTTGAAATCAGAAATCATGAGATCAAACACTAAGCGAAAAAGAAAATAGTTGAATCCAACCGTCACATACAAGTAGTAGCAAGAAAAATGTGATAATAATGAATTATCAAATCCTAATATAATTTCAAAAATACCAAAATAAACTATAATAATTACCAAAAATAGAACTAAGTGATAATCAGACATAAACCTAAATAATATGATAGTGAAGATGAAAGTAATAAACCTAAGACTAAAAATAATAAACAGAATAACACTAAAGGCAATAGAAAAAACAAGAAAAATAAAATAAAATAATAAAAATGTCCAGAATTAAATTAAAAATAAACATAAGATCAAATTAAAGAAACTAAATAAACAAGAATAAATAAATAAATAACAGTAAAAATAATACTTTTAAAAAATAATAATAATAAAGAAATAATAATAATAATAATAAAATGGAAAGGGAAAGCGTGTACGACATCGGTTGACAATGGGGGCTTGGCGGTGATTGGAGATTCACGGTGGTCATGGGACAGGTGGTCGACGAGGGTGCGGTAGGGTGAAAGTTGTTGCGATGGGAGCAGTACAGATGAAAGGGAGTAAGAGAGGCATTGTGTGTGGGTGTGACGAGGAGGGGAAGGGAAAGGGGGTTAGGTTGTGTAGGTCATGGGAAAGGTGGCTAGTCTGGTGAGGGGAGGGTTGCATGGTGAGAGGGGCCTGGAACTAGGGCATGAGGTGTGAGTGGTGGTGGACTGTCATGGGGGAAGAGAAAAGGGGAAGGATTTGACGAGGGGATAAGAAATGCGTGCGAGGGGAGTGGGGGCTTTGGTCGAAGGTGGGTCGACGAGGGAGACAGGTCGATTAAGGTGAGGGTGCGATAATGGCCGGAGATGGTGAAGTGAACGATGGTTGGTGGTATTAGGGTGTTAAGGAGCGGCGGCTAGGGTTTGTTTGTGAAAGAGGAAGAAAATGAATGTAAAAAAATAATTTAGGTTTTGGGGGTTAAAAGGGGGCACAGTCGTATAAGGGCCCATGTTAGGCCACACGCTATGTCACACCCCCGTGTAGTGCCTTCTCAACCCGTGTGCGATAAAATTTTTAACCCAGTCTCCACAAGGCCTTGGACACGCCCGTGTGAGAGCCCACACGCTCATGTGGCTCGGCCATGTGTCGTACACGGTCGTGTCTCTTACCCGTTTAACTTTCTAACTTCAATTAAAATAAAAAAAATTAGCTCCAGGGTTCACACTGCCGTGTCTCACGACCGTGTAGGCTATTTTAGGCCGTGTAACTCACTATTGAACCCTTTTATGTGCACAAGATTTTTTTTAAAATTAATTAGTTTTTTTAAATAAAATGAAATAAAATTAAGAGAATTAACAGTGTTAACACTTAGGCTGCCTCCTGAAAATTGCTTATTTAACATCTAAGCTTGACTTACCTCGTATTCGTACGGTCACGGTGGTTCATGGAGTCGAAACTCCTCTTTCTCCTTATCAATTCTATTATCAAAATAAGGTTTAAGTCGAGTACTATTTACCTTAAATGTGCCAAATTCAGAATGCATTACCTCAATTGTACCATATGGGAAGACATTTAATACTGTTAAGGGATTTGATCCGTTTGCATCGCTTCGAAGTGGAAATTCGAGGATCCATTTTATCTAGCAGTACCTTGTCCCCAACCTTAAATTGGCTCATCCCATCCACATGCTCATCATGGCGAAGTTGTCGCCCTTGATCGTGCTTTTTTTTGTTTCTCCTTGACATGTGTCTGCCATTCATCTAGTTCATCTATTTGTAACATTCATTCTTCACTATTCGTCCTGTTTCTGTTGTATGGATTGAAATGTGGCTTCATTACGTTTTTCCAAAGGGTTTCCTGCAAAGAAGGTTGAGCCACATGGTTACTAATATGAACAGAACTTATAAAATCATCTCGATCACTAGATGTCTTAACAGAATCACGAGCTTGGAGAGTAATCGTTTCTTCACCTACACGAAGTTCTAATTCACCTGTACCAACATCAATTATAGTTCTAGTAATTGCTAAAAAGGGTCGCCCTAAAATTAAAGGTACATTACTATCCTCATCCATGTCTAAAACAACAAAATCAAATGGGAATATGAATTTATCAATTTTTATGAGGACATTTTCAATAATACCCCTAGGAAATCTATTGATTCTATCTACTAATTGAATACTCATCCTAGTTTGTTTGGGTTTCCCAAGACCTAATTGTTTAAACATTTTATAAGGCATGACATTAATACTAGCTCCTAAATCAGCCAAAACATTATTAATATTCAAACTACCAATTAAACAAGGAACAGTAAAACTCCCTGGATCTTTCAATTTGTTGGGTAGTTTATTGTGTAATATGGCCGAGCAAACTGCATTTAGTTGCACATACGACGAATCATCTAACTTCCTTTTGTTTGCCAAAAGCTCTTTTAAAAATTAACGGAATTGGACATCCGTGAAAGAGCTTCAATAAATGGTAAGTTAATATATAATTTTTCAGATGTTTAAGAAATTTACCAAATTTTTCGTTAGTGTCTCTCTCTTCATCTCGTTAGGATATGACACTCAGGGTTTATATTCTTTACCAACTGGTTTTTACTCATTTTGGCTTACATTAACCTTACCGTTACTTACCACAATATCTTGCCTCGATTCTGGTTCAGATTCAACTAACCTTTCTTCATCTTGCACAGTAATTGCATCAAGTTGTTCCCTTAGGTTAGTTTTAGTATTGCTAGGCAAACTACCTTGTGGTCGTTTTGAAATTAACCTAGGAAGTTGGCCTATTTGGTTCTCGATCCCTTGAATCGATGCTTGTTGATTTTTAAGCGCTGCTTCAGTGTTTTGAAAAAGGGTTTCTGACACCGAGATAACTTTCGTCAACATCTTCTCAACGTTCGGCTTCTTCTCTTGCTGGTAAGGTTGTTGTTGGAAACCTGGAGGGGGTTGTGTTATCTGATTTCCTTGACCACCCTAAGAGAAATTGGGATGGTTCCTCCAACTTGCATTATAGGTATTACTATAAGGGTTATTTTGAGGCCTAGAATTATTACCCATATAATTGATTTGTTCGTTCCCTGTGCTAGGACCATAGGGTAAACATTCTGGATTGTTCATTCCACTTCCATTTGTGTCGCACTGCACCACCAGATGTACATGCGTAGAAACATATAAACTATCAATTTTCTTATTTAATTGTTCTACCTGATTTAATAACATGGTGACGGCATCTAAATTAAAGACATCGGCTGCTTTCTCCGACTTTGTCCTCATAACTTGGCACTGATAATTATTCAGTGCCATCTCCTCAATAAATTCATAAGCCGCTTCGGGTGTTTTATTATTCAGAGTTCTACTGACGGTTTAATCTATCAACTACCTAGTTAAAGAGTTCAAACCATTGTAGAAACTTTGAACTTGTAGCCATAGAGGTGGAACGACAGAAATGAGCAAGTGTACACAATTGCAACAAGTAATAAAGTGACAAGTAAATGTCGACTTATCGTACCCACAGGGACTATGAAAAGAATTATTTATGAAATTAATTTAAAACACTTTGGTGAAGAAAAATATTTTGATTTGAGGAGGTGATTAAAAACTAGGATTTTAACTAAGTAAAATAAATAAAGTTAAAACAACAGTTCCAATGCAAGATTTCAAAAGATGATTTTAATCAAGATGACATAATTGTGCTAGATTAATTACATTTCTTAACTTAGAATTATTAAACTCATGTTTATGTTGTTACGAATAAATTCACGGCAACTCGGTAGTTTGGTAACTTATGAACATAGTTACCTACCAAAATCCATTTATCTCTTGACTATATCTCTATGTCTATTCAACCGATTAAATAGATTTTAATAAGCAAATGTGTTAATGCACATACATACTTATGAAATCAAAATAATCTCTTGTACATATCTATATGCCAATTCAAACAATTAATTCAATCTCATAAGCACATAAAAGATTACGGGAAATGTATTTCTACCTTCAAACAGTTTAATCACAATAATCTTGCAAGTTATGCAAGGCAAATGTATCGTTAGATACCATTGCTAATTTAATCCTCAGCTACCTTAGATGATTAAGCATACACTGATAAATTATCGTGTCAACTAATTACAATTTCAATCCGTTTAAATAATTAATTCATTAGTTACCTTACAATTGTAGTGCAAGAATAACTTAGTCATGGTTTTACTTAATCAAACATCTTACCGAGGCCTATAACAACACAAACACAATTTTAATAAATTAAGTAGACTAAATGCAATCAACCTAACATGAATTAAATTCAAGCCATATCAATTAAATTAAATATTTCAACATCACAAATATTTATAGACATGTTCATTATAACAACAACAAAAATTAAAAGGATAGGGAATAAGAATCAAATTCAATGCTTCTCTGTGGCTTGACTGATTTGCTCCAATATTCCTTCTCCGCTTGTTCTTGTTGAACCGAGGCTGCTACGAATACTTTAATGCTGCTCCAAATGGTGGATGAATGACTCTTTTTCAAGAAGTGAAATCGGCAAGAGGATAAAGAAAAATAGATGGGAAATGAAGAGAGAAAATTAAGAGAGAAGTGAAGAGATGAGAAAGTTGAGGTGTGTTTCAAATGAGCAGCCAAAGGTGGTTTTTATAGGTTGAGAAGGCTGCTAAAAATAGCCAAAATCAGCAGCCAAAGAGCCCTCCCATGGCCGGCCACCTATGTTGTAACATCCCAAAATTGGGCCTAGTCGAAATAGTGATTTCGGGACTACAAATCTGACATTAAAATATTTTTTTATGATTATTATGAGGTCTAGGAATATGAAAATAAGCATGTGTTAAAGTTTCATGAAGAAGTTCTAAGTATAGGGTGCCCAATTGATAATTAGGGACCAAATTGAATAAGTTGTAAAATTTTGGTTCTAGAAGCAATTTGTATGAAATTAATTTGAATTATTAATTTAAGGTCTTAAAGAGTAATTTTCCCAATTTCTAAGTTTTTGGACAAAAATGGACATGCATGGAAAATTTTGAAAGGTAATTAAGGAAGAGCATTTTGGTCAATTGGTAATAAACTAAATAAAAAGGGAAAATGAAAGAAAAAATCAGCCATTTTTCTTCTCCATGCTGTCGAAAATTGAAGGGTCTCCATAGTTAGGGTTTTCAACATTTTCAAGCTCTATAGTAAGTGCTCCTCAGCCCCGTTTTTAATGTTCTTCGTATTTTTGAGATCCTTGTAACATGCTCTCTCTATTTCTACCCATATTTCAAGCTAGGGCTCATGTTTAGAAATTTACCCATGCATGAGATGCTTGTGTTTTGATTATTTATGGAGGAATATGAGAGTTTAAAGTATAGTAAACAACTTTTACTAAGCAGATTTCCATGGAAATGACTTAAGGGACCTATTTGTAAAAGGTATAAAATGTGTGGTAGAAATGTGAAATAAAAGAAAATGTGGGCTGCTATAAGCAAGAAAAATATTCGGCTAGGCTTGGATAACCTATAAATTTCATGAATTTCATTATACGAGCCTAGGGACTAAATTGTGAAAGTGTGAAAAGTTAGGGGCAAAATGGTCATTTTTTCCAGAGGTAAAATTTAGGCCTAAATTGAACAATGTGAGGTATTAATAATTTATTTTTACTGATATAGGCCCTGAGGAACCAATTCCGGAGGTCGACCGTGAAAAACGAAAAGTTTCGGAGTAATCAAAATTTGAACCCGAAACCATTACCAGGTAAGTTCACGTAACTCGAATGTAAACTATTTTAAATACTTAAAGATGTAAGTTCATGTATAAATTATAATATTGATATGCAAAATAAGATAATTCATGAAAAATTGATGTTACAATGAAATATCCCGGTTGAATAAAAAAGATACATGATGGATTTCTCGAAAATAAATTAATGGTAGAAAGAATCTAGCCCGGACGGGTGATCCTATAGTGATCTAGCCTCCCGAAGAATATGTGTGCTGAAATGGATTTAGCCCGGACGGGTAATCTGATTAGGATCTAAATTTAGCCTGAACTGGTAATCTCGACATTGCTCTGTGAGTTTATATTACGGGGGATTTATCCTGGACTAGTAATCCCACCGTAAGAGGGAGGTTCATGCTAGTGGGTATTTAAAATGATCACTTGCATGATTTGATGGTAAATGAGATATCCATCGAGATCCCGAGAAATTCAACGGGTCTAAAATGAAAAATGAGAATAGAAATGCTTGACTTCATGAGCTCATCTAAGACTAATGTTATAATGTATTTGCCTGAGACTAACTTGATGGTCGAATATATGTGATAGGAAAATTATATTATACATGTTGGTATGAATATCTATTATGATTGTATGTTAAATAACCGGTAAGTTTACTTTCCCATTATCTGAACTTACTAAGCATGTAAATGCTTACCCCCTTTCATCTCCCTTGTCTTACAGAGCTCGCGGACTTGTGAAGATTGGAAGACGGTTGGAGCATTGTCAACACTATCAATTTTTCTTGCTTTGGTATATAGAAACTTTTATTTTGTTATAATGGCATATATATGATTCTTGGTCATTTTGTTATATGTGTCTTTTGGCTAGCCAATGTAAGGGCTTAAATGATATGCTTATTCATTTTGTATATGGCCATGGGATATGGCTTATTTTTATGTAGGTTGTAAACCTACTAATTGTGCTTGTTATGCTTAAATGTTTCATGAGATGGTTAAATGTGGTATACCATGAATGATTATGTGTAATGTGGCCAAATCACTTGAAGATGGTTTAGGTCATACTTGGCATGATTTATGAAATGAGATAAGTATATAATATGGTTTGTAAAATGGTAACCCTAAAACAAAGAGGGTACTATCAATATAGGTTAAGAAGAGACATGAGGCTTGGCTAAGAAGGTTTTAAAGGTACATTTATACCATGATAGATGTCTAAGGAACATATTAGTGTGTATAGATGTTTGAGGGTGACTAAAGGCTTGGAATATAGCCTACAAAAAGGTCCACACGGGTAGAGACACGGGCATGTGTCTAGGCCGTGTGTGACACACGGTCAGTCCCCATGGGCATGTTGTACGGCCGTGTGGCCCCTGTATCTTGAATTTTTAGGTCAGTATGCATGGTAGTAAACACACGGGTAGAGACACGACCGTGTGGAGGACACGGCATAGCACACGGGCGTGTGCCTTGGCCATGCGCCCCTAAATGAATGATGACATCATAAACAAAATTTCCAAGTTTTTGCACACGGGCTGTGACATGGGCGTGTGCTCGGCCGTGTAAAAACCCCTATAGGTTCGAAATGAAAAATAAATTCCAATAATTCAACATGGGTAAGGGACACGGGCGTGTCCCAATGCACACAAGCGTGTACATTGCCTCCACACTGGTGTGTGAGGTTTAAACCTAGAAATTCCTTAAAGTTTTCTAAAGTTCTCAGTTTAGTCCCGGATCACTTTTAATACATGTTTTGGACCTCGAAGGTCCATAATTGGGAAAATACGATTCTGTTTGATCGGTTTTAAATTGAAATGAAATTTTATAGTCTGTATTTTTCGATAATGCCCCATACCTTGCCCTGGTCTCGGGTATGGGTAAGGGGTGTTACACATGTGGCAATTTTGAAGTTTTTAAACTTGCTATATTAAGTTAGGGGCAAATCTAAAAAGGCACAAATAGTGGAGGGGTTTGTTTGTAATTTGAAAAAGTCTTCAAGGGCCATTTTGCAAGCTAATTAATCAGCCAAGTAAGCTGATTGGGTCAGCATGTGGGACGGTTTTTGGGCTGCCTAGTACTCAGTGGGTTCAGTTTAACTGGGCCATTTTTCATAATTAATTAATAATAATTTATTTAACCCAAATTCAATTGGATATAAATTAAAATTAATTATATTATGAATCAATACATATAATTTGGACCATTTTAGGTTAAAAAATTAATTCGCCTTGATGCTTCAAAATTATTTCTCGGTTTTGCGCTTCTAGCAGTGTCCATCGAGCCGTTTTTTCCCTTTGTGCAAATCTATCAAAAATAATCAAAATTAATTAAAATTCATTATGTTAATAATTTAAGTACAAATGATTATTTTATAATAATTATATATTTTTCGACAAGAATTTTACCGAACTTACATGAATTTGAGTTAAAAATGGCTTGAAAAAGTGTGTATATTTTCGTGTTTCCAAGAGGTAACCCATGGTGAGGGCACCATCTCAATAAGTCCTTATATCTCTCCCATGCATAATACAAGGTTTCTAAGTCAATCTAAACGAAGGAAGAGATATCATTCCTCAACTTGGCTGTCTTAGCCGATGGGAAGTACTTAGTAGGAAATTTTCGGCCATTTGATCTCATGTAGTGATAGAACCTTGTGGTAAAGAATTTAACCACTGTTTAGCTTTGTTCCTCAATGAAAATTGGAATAATCGTAGGCAAATGGCATCGTCAGAAATGTCATTTATCTTGAAAGTATCGCAGATTTCCAGAAAATTAGCCAAATGAGTATTTGGATCTTCGTCTTGCAAACCATCGAACTGAACAAATTGTTGTATCATTTGAATAGTGTTTGGTTTTATTTCAAAATTATTTGCAGCAATAATGGGTCTCATAATACTCGATTCAGCCCCAGTTAAAATGGGCTTGGCATAATCGTACATAGTACGAGGAATAAGATCTGGATTTGTAGGATTTGCAACAACTAGTTGATTATTCTGATTATCACCCATCTCCTTAGTAATAATAATAACTTCCTTTTGTTCATCTACTAGATATTCTCGACTCTGCCTTGCTTCTCTATGGTTTCTATGAGCTGTACTTTCAATTTCACTGTCGAATAATAACGGTCCATACGAATTTCTTCTAGTCATAAACTAAAAGAACTTGCCAGAAGCAAATAAAAGAAAAGAAAAATTAGAATGCAAAAATTAAACTAAAACAAAAATATAATAAAAATAAAAATGGCTAAATTAATAAAAATTGAGTTTTCCTAATATTTTAATCCATAGCAATGACGCCAAAAACTTGATGGTCACTAAACTATTTATAAATATGACTAAGACAAGCACACCTATCGAACAATAGTATAATTATAGTGAGTAGGGGATATCGTATCTACGAAGTCTAAAAGTACTAGTAATTACCAATTTTCTATTATTTAGCCAACAAATTGGAGTGATTGTTTTTGATCTAAATTTACTAAACTAATATGACTAAGAATGCAACAGATAGTGAAATAGGAAAATAATCGAAGATAACCAATAAGATAGACAATACCCAGGAAAGAATCCACCCAGACTTCACCTATTATTATGAATCTGAATTAAATGATTTATTCACTTGTGTCTTGATCCGTAAAATCCCTAAATTATGTTAATATCTCCTTCAAGAGTAAGAACAACTGATTCTAGGTTGATTAATTGAAATCTCTTTCTAATTAAAACCCATATTGTCGCATTAACTCGATCTATGGATTCCCCTATTAGATTTGACTCTAATTCGGTAAATTTATGTCGTCCTATTTCTAGGATTGCATGCAACTCCACTCAATTATGCTAGATCTACTCTTAAACAGGGACTTTTGCTCTACTGAAATAAGTACATTAAACAAGAATTAATATTCGACAATATTAAAACAAGAAATAAACATACATACTTGAGAACAAGAATTAAGTATTTATCATGTAAATCAGAAATTAAACAATAAGATTCATTATAGGTTTCATCTTCCCTAGGTACCTAGGGAATTTAGTTCATAATCCTGAATAGAAACATCTCAAAGTTAGGATAACAACAAGACATAAAGAAACTCAATAAAACTTCGAAAAAAATTAAAAGGAGATCTTCGATCTTGATGGAAATCTACTTCTGAGTTGATTTCGATGGTGTTATTCAAGTGTTTTCTTTTATCTTCTCTAGTTGCCCCCTTAATTCCTCTTCTAATTGGTATTTATAGACTTTAGAATACTCATAAAGCTTAAAAATTGGGTTTTTTCGTGTATTTGGGAAGTAGGGTGTGAAAGCGACACGGGCTGGCACATGGGTGTGTGGCCAGCCCGTGTGGCTCACATGGGCGTGTGAGCTACCCGTGTGGATCTTGAAAACAACTCTATTTGTTCGATGTTGGCTCGTTTTTTGCTCCTTTCACTCTCAAATGCTCTCTTAAGTATAGAAACATGAATTTAAGGATTAGAAGCATTAAAATCACTAATTTGCATAATTAATCATCTAAAAACGTATTAAGAATGATATTAAAATATGTTGCTTTTACAGCTTATCATGAAGCTTAAAGAAATTGACTTACCACACTTACTTGAAAAGAAATATCCTGACATGTAATAGTAAGATAGTTCAATTTCTCAATCATCTTTCAATATTGGCTATGATCTTTTAGTGGCTTCCCTTATCTCATAACAAGTTTAACATTAGGGTCTGTTGGTATATCAATAGGTTTACAACCCAACATCCGAGTTTTTCCATTATATGCAATGCATACTTCCTTTAAGAAATAGCAATTAATGTGTTTGATTGTGCCACCTTAGTGCCCAAAAAAAAGTTTTCAACTTTCCCAAGCCTTTAAAATAAAAGTGGTTGAAGAGATGTTGGTTGAATTGCACTATCCCTTCACGATCATCTCCTATGATAGGAATATGATCTACATATATACTACTAGATAGATAAACTTGCGATAAGTGTTTTGATGGTAGGAGACTAAGTTATCTACTTCACTCATTTTCATCCCAAATGGTTGGATAACAACACTGAACTGCCTAAACCAAGCTCTCCGGGACTGATTTAAACCATAATGAAAATTTCACAATCAATGTGCTAATCTAGACTTCTCTTCAGCAATTAAGTGAATGGTCTAGTAATTCATTGCAATAAGGGAGATCAAGAGTCGAACTGAAGTGATCTTGAAAACTAGGGAGAATGTTTCTCCATAATAAAGGTTAAAAACCTATGTAAATTCTTAGGCAACTAAACATGCCTTCAATCGGTCTATCATTCCATCAGAACTGGCTTTAATTCTGTATACCCATCTATAACTAGCAACAGTTTTACCCAGCGATAATTATAATAGCTCTATTTACAATGGTGTCAAAAACAATGGATTAAGGATCACAATT
Organism: Gossypium hirsutum; assembly: GCF_007990345.1. NCBI lineage: Eukaryota > Viridiplantae > Streptophyta > Magnoliopsida > Malvales > Malvaceae > Gossypium > Gossypium hirsutum. The sequence continues at coordinate 15,477,201 of NC_053429.1, forward strand.
CTGATGATAGAGTCAATAAATGTTATTTATTTATATTTATCAATCCATTATAGTTTTTTATTGATGTTTGAATTGGTGAATTTGGTCAGCAGGGTAGAAATGAAAGTGTATGGACTAAATCATAAGAATTAATAACAAGTTGGTCAAATGAGCTTAATAAAAAAAATTGTTCAAGGTTAAAAGTGGTAAATAACCACTATTGCATGGTAGTACAATTGTGTCAACATTTAATGGAAACACTTGTTAATTTTCATTTAATGATGAAATTAAGAGGTTAAGTGTATAGATTGAAGTGGTGGGAAAGAAAGTCTCATTATCATTTTCTTTTACTAAAAATATTGTTCTTTGTAAAGGAAAGAAAAGCTCTAGGCTATCTTGATTAATTGATTTTGCATGTAAGTGTTCCCAAAGTTTGTTCTTCATGAGTTTCATGTTTTTGAGATCCTTGTATCTCGATTTAGGTAACCTACATGTCTTGTAATATCCTGAATTAGGGCTTAATTGGAATAGTGGTTTCGTGACCACAAATGCAAGATAAAAATAATTATTTTATAATTATTTTGATGAATATGATATGATTGCATGATTGTGTGAAAATTTCGTGATGAAATTCTATGCCTAAAGTGCTTAAATTGAAAGTAGGGACTAAATCGAATAAGTTGCAAATTTTGTATTCTAGAAGTTTTTAGTATGAAATTGCATTGAAATATTAATTAGGAGGTCTTAAATAACAATTTGACCAATTTCTAAGTCTATGGACAAAAATTGGACATGGATGGAATTTTTGGAAAGTTTAGTAGAAAGGGCATTTTGGTCATTTAATTATTAAAATGAATTAAAAACAAAATTAAAAGCCAATTTTTGTCCATCTTCTTCATTAGGCCGAAACTTCAAGGGTTCTCCATAGTTAGGGTTTTTTTCAAGCTTCCAAGCTCCATAGTAAGTGATTCCAAGCCCCGTTTTTAATGTTCTTTACGTTTTTGGAATCCCGGTAGCTCGATTAAGCTTATGTTAGCAATAATTCAACCTAGGGTTTATATTTGGAAAAATACCCATAGGTGAAATTTGTGTATTTTGATGTTTTATGATAGAATATGGGGTTTTAAATTATGTTACACAACTTGTGCTACTCGGTTTTGAGTGAAAACGAGTAAAAGGGCTTAATCGGCAAAAATACCTAATAGTCACAAGTATATGTTAGAGTAAAAATTTGATGTTGCCATAGAAGGGAAAAATGATCAGCATGTTATAAAACATAAGAATAAGGAATAAAGTTTAATTCCCGAGCCTAGGGGCAAAAGTGTAATTATGCAAAAGTTTAGGGGAAAAGTGTAATTTTTCCAAAGTTCGTATTAAATGTTGTTTTGATGAATGTATGTATTAAATAAGATTAATTTGGCATTATAGATCAAGAGAAACGAGATTCAAGTCGCGATCGAGGAAAAGAAAAGATTGTGGACTAAATTGCAAAATCTTTATATTTTGGTACCAAGGTAAGTTCATGTGTAAATAATGTAGCATAATTGTTATTTTTAAGTTATTGATGTTAATTATATGATATGCTGATTTTTATTATGAAATATATGCTTTGTGGTTATTTTCGAATAAAATGTAAATTATGTGTATTAATTGTTAAATATAAAGTACTATCGAGTATTGGTTTTGGTATTTTACGAAAGATGGCAAGGATATGTGTTTGAGGAAAATCCCGTTTGAACCTTAGGAATAGATTAGGATACAAGTGACATGTCACTAGGATGATTGAGCATCCGAGCTCGTTGATTTGAGTCCGAGTTCACTTATGGATGCGAATGTCCGAACTCGTTGAGTTGAGTCCGAGTTCGTGAAACGTAACTAGGCATCCGAACTCGTTGAGTTGAGTCCGAGTTCACTTATGGATGCGAACGCCCGAGCTCGTTGAGTTGAGTCCGAGTTCACTTAGGGGCGGGTTACATGATTTCTTGATTACATATGAGGCACTTATGTGCAAATTATCCGTGTATCCGAGTTGTATTCTGATGTGTTCAACGGGCGAAATTTCTAGTGAAATGGAAGAACACTTAAGGTGCAAGCGACGTTTTGGTAAGTGTTGTGAAATGGACACTTTGGACAGGTATGTTCTTAACCCTCGGGTTGAAAATAGATACAACAACGGTAAGGTGGTAAGATGATGAATGGTGTTTAGAAATGTGATATATGTTTTGGTGATACCATGCTAAAGTTGTTTGGTATATTTGTATTGTTATGTTACTTGTTATTTACATATGAACTTACTAAGCATTTATGCTTACTCCCTCCTCTTTATTTACTGTAGTTTTGAACAAGCCAGGTCGGGAATTGGGACGGGTCGAAGGTTCGATCACACTATCCAAATGACTTTCATCTGGGTAAATGGCTTGTAAAACTTAAGTATGGCATGTATAGCAATATACTTATTTTGTGTAAATAATTTTATGATATGGCCATGATTGGTTGAGAAAATGTTTGATATTGATAAGTCATGGTGATGGTTAAATTTAGATCATGTTTGATATCATTGAAGTTTAATAGGTTATCTAGTTCATAACAACTCATGAAAAGATGAAATTTGCCTTAAAACAGAATATTGCAGCAGCAATGACATGAATTTGAAAAATCACTAAAAATAGTGTAAATGGAATTAAATGATGAGAAAGTTATGAAATTGAAGCTTAATGAGTCTATTTTCATATGGATAAAAAAACAGGAATATAAATTATACTTTATGAGATATTTGAAACCTTGTGAAACAGGGCCAGAGTGATTTCTGGATTCTCTGTTCTGACTTTAAAAATTCATAATAAATTGTAAAAAAATAATTAGAAGTCATTATTTATATTTACAGATTCCTTATTGAGTCTAGTTTTAAGAGAAACAAACCTCGTAGTCATTGAAATTTTTTATAGAGAGATATATGATTCGTAATACACAGATGTCAGAGTAGTCAAACCCTGAAATAGGGGATACTTTAACTAATAAAATGTACTAATTGGCTTGACCAAAATTCTAGAAAAAAATTGGTAAATAGATATATGAGTCTAGATTTAGGGAAAATTCACAGATCTTGATTTCAAGTTTCGTAACTCGAGATATGATTTTTCTTGTAACTGTGACGCGGGTAGCTAGAAAGCTGTGAATGTAGAAAGAAATGATTTGAAGTTCTTAATTTGATAAATTATGTTCGGTAACCCCTCAAGCTCGACTCCGGCGATAGTTTCGGGCGTGGGGGCGTTACATGTCTAGTCTCAAACCTGTTAAAGTCCAAGGTGTTGTCATTGTTAAACTAAATGTATTAATGTATAGATCAAGAACCAAATCACCCAGTAGATAATAGAGGAAAAGGAAAGATACAAATTGATCATTAACATTCAATTCTTGCTTTTGTACCAGGTAAGTTTTGTAACGCCCCAAACTCGGCCTACATGTTATGGTCAAATCTGGAAATGTTACGAAGAAGGGTTTTGAAACCAATTTTCACATTAAAAATTTCTGGTATTAATTGTTACTAAAGGAGTTCATATTTTCAGAAAAACTAATTATATTCTTTAAATGAATCTGTCATTGATTGCCATTTTAAGTAAAACGTAAATTTACTGCAGAAGCTTGCAAGTCGTTATAGTGGAAAAACTAAATTTGGTGTTTTTAAAAAAACATTTCTTTTCGTAAATTGTGGTTTTAGTCAAACATCGCAGTATAAAATTCAAAAACACATCCAAAAGCAAATTAAAAATAAAACAGTCCGGAAAGTCTAATAAATACAAAACACTCAAAAATAATCCATAATTTAAATAAAAAGCATTATTTAAGACAGTTCATGAGCTTGTGGTCACTGTAGAGACTCCGTTGCATTGACTCGCCTATGTCTGAGGATTACCTGAACAGAATAGACAAACAAATATGAGTTCCATAACTCAGTGTTTAACTTAACAAAGACATACATGCATAAAATTCAAAATTTTAGTATTTCAAAACAGAAACGGACATGAGTTCTTATTAGAATCAGATTATTAGATACTTTTAGATATGCAAAGTCCTACACCCCATCACCTACGCACCATATCCGACCATCCCAACACACCATGTGGGGTATAAAACACTCACACAATCCTACACACCACTTAGTGCCTTTACGACACTTATCAGAATAATTTGCAGCCAAGTCGCCAGTAAATCGACACAATGCCGCCTTACAAATCACTTCTTCCACATAAACCAATCCCACCCCATATATAGATACAGATAACAGATACAGATAACAGATGCAGATATACAGCGCCAACATGTCTTGCATGCTCACAAACATATATCATACATGCTTTTACATAACAGACATATCATACATATCAATTTCTTAAACTCGAATAAGTCTATCAGATTAGGAAGGTATCTTGCATTAGGGTTTGTTTTCCCTTACCGACCTTACAGAAGGCCCACAGTCCATTGGAAAGACTTACGTGACCTTAGGGAAAATTTTAAAATTTTGTGCCCATATACCTGTATGACTTGCCCATGTAGGCCCACATCCCCATATGGGCCCACACACCCAAATCGACCTAGCCCGTATGATCCACATGGCCACACATACTCCCATTACACGGTCGGGCACACGCCCGTTGGCGTCAACAGGCCAATTTTTTGACTTTCACCAAACTTTGTTTTCTTGTGTTTGCATTACACATCTGGTTCATTTTTTATGCTACAGTAATCCCGAGACTTTCGAAACCTTTAAATAGTATACCAAACATCATTTTAGCAACTTAATTTATGAATTCATCAATAGAAATCTATAATGCACCCAACTTACTGCTGATGAAAACTTTTGTTAACACCGTTTAGACAATTGAAGTGAAACTCACTATTCACAGCCTTTTCCTACACAACAATGGTTGCAAAAAAATTAGATCCCCGACTATACCATTAAGCTAAAACAAAGAGGATGAAACAACCTGTAAGACCCTTAACCCGCATTCGATGCCAGACTAGGGTTAAAAGGCACTACCGAACATATCAAAACATTTCGCATTCATTTCACAAACTTCATAGCATCATAGTCAAACATCAACATAAAGTCCCTTTCTTAGGTCAACTAGACCTTAAACATGCTTTAGAAAAAGGTCGAGACTAAACCGAGGAGATACAAAATTTTTCAAAACTTAAACATTTTTCTAAGTTACAAAGGTCACACGTCCATGTGAACAGGCCGTGTGCCTTACACGGCATTAGACATGCTTGTGTGTCTAGGCCGTGGCAAAACAGAGCATACATACTGACTTGTCCACATGGCCACATGACATGCCCGTGTGCCAGGCCGTGTAAAAATTAGAGAGGCTACTGACTTGGATCATACGGCCGACCACACGCCCATATGCCTGCCCGTGTGCCACACACGACTGATAAACACGCCCGTGTGTTGATAGCGTGATTTCGTGATAGGTTTTACATATTTATAATTAATAGTTCTTGAAACTAACTATTAGCGTGATGTAGGCAAGTGTACCTATCGAACAGTAGTATAGTTTTAGCAAGACCGGATTGTCGAACCCAAAGGAACTAAAAGTACCAGTAATGATTGTCTTTTTATTATCTAGCCTAAGAATAAGGTGGTTTTGTTTTAACTAACTAATTAACTAATCTAAGAATTCACAGAAAGTAGAATTGGGGGATTACTTTTGGAAAACGATTGAATTAAGACAATACCTAAGGAAAAATCCACTTATACTTTACTTCTTATTTTGGCTCTGAGTCGGACGATTTATTCATTTAACTTGTTCCGTAGATATCCCTAAGTTATGTTATTATCCATATTTAAGACTAATAACGTCTAATCCTTAGATTGAATAATTGAGACTTTTCTCTAATTAACACCCTAGGGTTGCGTTAACTCGGTCTATAGATTCCCTTATTAGGTTTCACCCTAATCCGGCAAAATCTTGTCACCCTATGTCTAGGCACGCAAACAACTCCACTTAATTATGAAAAATGTACTCTTAGAAAGGGTCTATTCCTCCTCTGAATAAGAGCTTATCTTGAATCAGTATCCTGGGATATCAAAACAAGAATTAAGAACACATAATTAAGAACAAGTTAAATATTTATCATACAATTCAGAAAATAATAACAAGATTCGTCTTAGGTTTCATTCCCCTTATGTATTTAGGGGATTTAGTTCATAACTAAAAAGGAAAACATCTTAGAAGAATAACGAATACAAAACATAAAGAAAACCCAAAACTCCTGAAAGGAAGTTGAGGGGAGATCTTCAGTCTTGATGATGAAACCGGCTTCTGAGATGGATCAATCGACTTTCTTCGAGTAATTCCTTCCTTCCTCTCCGTGCTTCTCCCTCATTTCCTCCTTTAGGGTGTATTTATAGGCTTTAGAATGCCTAGAAGCCTTCAAAATTGGCCTTTTCCGAATTGGACTCAACTTGCGCTCGGTAGGGACACGCCCGTGTGCGATTACTTCAAGCCGTAGTCGAGGCTGCTAGATTGGAACAGGCTTGTGTGATGCCCGTGTGAGGAAGTCCAGGCAGTGTTATTTTCCCTTGTCGGTCCATTTTCTCTGTTTTTGACCCATTTCTCGTTCTTTTCGTCCTCCTATGCTCACCTAAGTATAAAACATGAAATTAAAGGATTAGGAGCATCAAATTCACCAAATCTAGGGAGAAATCATTCATAAACGTGTTAAGCGAGGGATAAAAATATGTATAAATTACGGTTTATCAAATACCCCCACATTTAAGCATTTGCTTGTCCTCAAGCAAAATCCTCAAATCATAATTAAAAATTCCTTTTTCTCAACTTATAATTCCTATCAATAATATCTCAAACTAACTCATAAGTAATCATACATTGAGAATCCAGCTAAAAGTACATTAAAGCTTCAAACATTCCAAGTTGAATATTTAATCATGAAAAACATAGGCATCTCTCTTCATCTAAGTAGTTACCACCGATTCGAATTCTCACAGAGTTTAACATCCTCACTAAAGATTCACTCAAATCACTCGCAGTGTTTAAAGACAATGAAATCAACACTCATTAGTCAATATGAAAAGTTATTACCATAGGCTTGCATGAAAATCAAATCTCTACCACTATAAATTGAGATGATACATCAATCAAAAGGTCTTTAAGGGTTGTAATGAGGCTTGGTTAGGGGGTGTGGTCACAAGCTGAAAGAAAGGGTTAGAATCGAGATTGAGTTGAAAAATTACTTAATTAGAAAAATATTTAATCATCACTTACGTACAACATAACTCCTTCTCTGACTATGGAATTTGAATACTGAAGCTTACAAACAAAAGATCACTACTAATATAGCATGTCAAATAACATAGACTAACTATTAAGAACAAGACATAGTTAAGCAATTTATTCAACTCAAATCTCGACAAAAATAGGGATCAAATTAATTTAGGGGATTTCAACAATAATGGGTTAAGGGTTAATATTTAGGGTAATACAATGAGTGGCTTGTTAGGCTCAAGGGGGTTCACTAGGGGTTAACCGTGGAGGTAGGCTTTTCATGGCATGAGTGGGTTAATTCTAAGTGCCTTAATCATTTTGACATATCAAATCAAATGGTGTGGTCTTGACATGCATAATCAAGCAAGTTCTAGAATAGCAGTTCAACACTGATGCACTCAAAGAAATAATAAAAGTAAGCATAAAAGAATTAATAGATGGTCAAAAGGCTCAAAAATCTCACAAAAATTATGGCTTTTTGATGTTTAAAACCTGTGGAATTCAATTCAAGATAATACCTAAACTTGGGGAAACAACATAAAATTTTAAATTCTTAAAAATCAACTTATCATGCTTAATTTTCTAATGTCTTAAAGTTTAAATAATCAATGCATGAATGCCTATGTTTTAATTCAAGATATATCAATAAAAATCATAAGTCAATCAAAATTCATTCTAAACAGAATATGAGAGATTTACAAGAGAACAAAGCAATATTCAGGGATTTTTCGGATAATGAAATGATTACCCCCCCACACTTAAGATGTACATTGCCCTCAATGTACAAAGATAGATATATATAAAAAAATATAAGATCATAAGATAGTGATAGAATTGAAACTTCCTGAATGTTTTAATGAATGAATTCCCTAGTTTGGAGTTATGGAGGTGGAGGAAGATACTCCGGTGGTGGTGGAGGTTGGGTACCACAAGTGCTGCGCCAAAAGATATTATATCTCATTATTGAGCAGGGCATGGCAATCGTGGAGAACCTTTTCCAATGGATTTTGAAGTTCCTAAGTGATTGTGAGCGTTGGAGCTCTTTATAACTGTGATAAAAACATGAACTGTTTAAGGGATATTAGGAAGAATAATTACTCATAAAAAAATAGCCGAGATTAAAAGTAATTAATAAAACCTAATATATAAGATAATAACAAAAAGGAAATAATATTAAATGTTAAAAGTGAAATTAATAAAAACTTAAAAAAATAAAAAGAAAAGTAGAAAGAAAAATAAAAATAAAGATAAAATTAAATTAAGCATCATCATCGCCGGATGGTTCACGAGGTGGTGGTGGCGATGAGATGTGGAAGTGCTGACAGATCTACTCAGATGAGTTGGGAGCAGCGCACGGGCGTGGCAGGGAGGGCGTGTGGACTTGCAGCGGCTAGGGGTAGGGGTTTTTTGGGTGAAGAAGACAATGAATAGTACAGCCTATTTATAGATTTTGGGGTACACGGCCAGGTAACACGCTCGTGTTCCCCAATTTCAGCCCGTGTAATTCGTGAATTTTGAGTTTGGGCACATCTGACATTTAGTACACGCCCGTGTTCCTTGGGCGTGTGGGTGCACACGGTCGTGTCGCGCGGTCGTGTCTGGCGTTGTTCGCTTCTCCCACGCCCGTGTATGTAGACCCACGCCCGTGTTGTTTTGGAAGGTTTGACCACGGCTATGTCGCATAGCTGTGGCGTTTTATCGTAGCATGTGTTTGGGAAAATCGTTGCCCTATTTTCACATGGCCCTAAGCACGCCCCTGCTCTTAGCTGTGTCTCTGTGGAAAACCTGTATTCAAGAGCTCTGTTAGTAAGTTAGGTGTTGAAGACTAAATTTTAAGGAAGTTAATACAGTTAGTGCTCGGGTTGCCTCCCAAGAAGTGCTTATTTATAGTCTAAGCTTGACTTACCTCTCCATTGAATGATCATGGTGGTTTGAGGAGTTTATACTCCTCATTCCTGCTATCATTCTCATCAAAATAAGGTTTTAGACGAGTGTTGTTTACCTTAAAAGTGCCGAACTTGGGATGACTCACCTCGACTGTATCGAATGGGAAAATGCTAAGTACCGTAAGAGGGATTTCTTCATTCGGTATGGCAGTGACAATGTGGGGATCTGTGGCATCCAATAAGACTCTATCTCCAACCTTAAGTTGATTTGGAAAGGTACTGAGCTCGTCCTAGCGTAATTTTAGTTTATCGTGTGTTCTCGGTTTATGCATCCGCCATTCATCTAGCTCCTCGATTTGTAACCTTCGATCTTCATGAACAGGTCCTTTACTATTCCTTGAGAATGACTCATGTGCTTCCTTCAGACTCATTTCCTGCAAAGTAGGTTGTACCATATTGTCAGTTTTAGTAGAATGGGTTAAATGATCACCTTCAATTTCCGATGTGTTGCCAGAATTGAGAGCTTGAAGAGTGATTGTTTCGTCTCCCACACGGAGTGTGAGTTAACCTGTGCCAACATCGATAATCGTTTTAGCAGTTGCTAAAAAGGGCCTTCCTAAGATCAAAGGAGTGTTGTTGTCTTCCTCTATGTTTAAAACAATGAAGTCAAGGGGAAATATAAATTTATTGATTTTAATTAGCACATCTTCAATAATACCCCTAGGAAATCTTATAGTTTTTTCTGCTAATTGAATGCTCATCCTATTCTATTTGGGTTTCCCAAAACCTAATTGTTTGAACATTTTGTAGGGCATGACGTTAATACTAGCCCCTGGATCTTTTAGTTTGTTGGGTAGTTTATTTTGGAGAATAGCTGAGCAAACTGCGTTTAGCTCCACATACGACGCCTCGTCCAACTTCCGTTTATTTGCTAAAAGCTCCTTTAAAAATTACATTGCGTTTGGCATCTGCGATAGAGCTTCAATAAACGGTAAGTTAATATGTAATTTTTTCAAGGGTTTAAGGAATTTACCAAATTGTTCATCTGAGCGGTCTTTCCTTGTCGCGTTGGGGTATGGCACACGAGGTTTATATTCGACATTCATTAGTTTTTTTTATTATGACCTACCTCACCTTGACCTCTTCTTACCACAGTTTCTTGTCTCGGTTCTGGCTCAGGCTCAACGGCTCCTTTTTCATCTTGAATATTAATTGCGTTGAGCTGTTCCCTTGGGTTGGGTTTAGTATTACTTGGCAAGCTACCTTGTGATTGTTCGGAGATTAGTTTGGACAGTTGGCCTATCTGAGTTTCGAGCCCTTGAATCAATGCTTGTTGATTCTTAAGTACTATCTTGGTATTCTAAAAACGAGTTTCTAACACTGATATAAACTTTGAGAGCATCTCTTCAAGGTTCAACTTCTTTTCCTATTGGTAGGGTGGTTGTTGGTAGCCTGGAGGTGGTATCTGATTTCCTTGACCGTCCCACGAGAAATTTGGGTGGTTCCTCCAACCTGCATTGTAAGTATTACTTATGGATTTTTTTGAGATCGAGGATTATTACCCATGTAATTTAACAGCTCGTTATCCATGTTGTGGCCATAAGGTTGGTATTCCGAATGGCTTGTTCCACCTCCACTTGCTTCACACTGTATTACTAGGTGAACCTGTGAAGAACTAAGAAAACCATCAATCTTTTTATTTAGAAGTTTTGCCTAGTTTGATAGTATAGTAACCGAATCGACGTTATAAACGCCTGCTGTTTTAGTTGGCTTAGTTCTCATAACTTGCCACTGATAGTTATTCAGTGACATCTCCTCTAAAAACTCATAAGCATCTTCAGGTGTTTTGTTATTGATGGTTCTGCCAGCAGCTGCGCCAACCATTTGTCGAGTTAAAGGATTCAGGCCATTATGGAATGTTTGAACTTGAAGCCAAAGTGGTAACCCATGTTGAGGGCAGCTCCTCAAAAGGTCCTTGTATCTCTCCCATGCATCATAGAGTGTTTCTAAGTCCATCTGCACAAACGAAGAGATATCATTACCTAATTTGGCCGTTTTAGCCAGCGGAAAATATTTTAATAGAAATTTTTCAGTCATTTGCTCCCAAGTAGTAATTGACCCTCGTGATAACGAGTTCAACCACTGTTTAGCTTTGTTCCTCAATGAAAAAAGGAATAACCGAAGACGAATGACATCATCAGAAACACCATTAATTTTAAATGTATCACATAATTCCAAAAATTTTGCTAAATGAGCATTGGGATCCTCATCCTGCAAACCATCAAACTGAACAAATTGCTGTATCATTTGAATAGTGTTAGGTTTTAGTTCAAAAGTATTTGCAGCTACAGTAGGTCTAACTATGCTTGATTCAGTTCCTGTTAAAGAAGGTTTAGCATAATCATACATAGTGCGTGGAGCAGAATTTTGATTAACCGCAATTACAGGAGGTAGCTGATTGTCTTGGTTTTCAGCCATCTCTTCGGTAGGGGGTTAAGTATCGTCCTCTTGCTTGTTCTCTGTGTATCTTAAGCTTCGCCTTATTTCTCTTTGGTTTCTATGAACTGTACGATCGATTTCTTCGTCAAAGAGTAGTGGTCCTGAGGGGTTTCTTCTAGTCATAAATTATAAAAACCTGCCAAGAGAAAGAAAAAGTAAAGTAATAAATAATAAAAAACTCAATTAAATTAAATTGCAAGAAAAATAAATGGCTAAAGTAATAAAAATTTAGCGTTCTTAATATCTTAGTTCCCCGGCAACGGCGCCAAAAACTTGATCGCGTGATTTCGTGATAGGTTTTAAATATTTATAATTAATCGTTCTTGAAACTAACTATTAGCGCGATGTAGGAAAGTGTACCTATCGAACAGTAGTATAGTTTTAGCAAAACCGGATTGTCAAACCCAAAGGAACTAAAAGTACTAGCAATGACTGTCTTTTTATTATCTAGCCTAAGAATAAGGTGGTTTTGTTTTAACTAACTAATTAACTAATCTAAGAATTTTCAGAAAGTACAATTGGGGGATTACTTTTGGAAAACGATTGAATTAAGACAATACCTAAGGAAAAATCCACCTAGACTTTACTTGTTATTCTAGCTCCGAATCAGATGATTTATTCATTTAACTTGTTCCGTAGAGATCCCTAGGTTATGTTATTATCCCTATTCAAGACTAATAACTTCTAATCCCTAGATTGAATAATTGAGACTTTTCTCTAATTAACACCCTAGGGTTGCATTAACTCGATCTATGGATCCCCTTATTACGTTTCACCCTAATCCGGCAAAATCTTGTCACCCTATGTCTAGGCGCGCAAACAAGTCCGCTTAATTATGACAAATGTACTCTTAGACAGGGTCTATTCCTCCTCTGAATAAGAGCTTATCTTGAATCAGTATCCTGGGATATCAAAACAAGAATTAAGAACACATAATTAAGAATAAGTTAAATATTTATCATACAATTCAGAAAATAATAACAAGATTCGTCTTAGGTTTCATTTCCCTTAGGTATTTAGGGGATTTAGTTCATAACTAAAAAGGAAAACATCTTAGAGGAATAACGAATACAAAACATAAAGAAAACCCAAAACTCCTAAAGGGAAGTTGAGGGGAGATCTTCAATCTTGATGATGAAACCGGCTTCTGAGATGGATCAATCGGCTTCCTTCGAGTAATTCCTTCCTTCCTCTCCGTGCCTCTCCCTCCTTTCCTCCTCTAGGGTGTATTTATAGGCTTTAGAATGCCTAGAAGCCCTCAAAATAGGCCTTTTTCAAATTGGACTCAACTTTGGGCTCGGTAGGGACACCCCCGTGTGACACGCCCGTGTACGAGTACTTCAGGCCATGGTCGAGGCTGTTAGATTGGAACGGGCGTGTGTGATACTCGTGTGAGGAAGTCTAGGCCGTGTTATTTTCCCTTATCGGCCCATTTTCTCCGTTTTTGGCTCGTTTCTCGTTCTTTTCGTCCTCCTATGCTCACCTAAGTATAAAACATGAAATTAAAGGATTAGGAGCATCAAATTCACCAAATCTAGGGCGAAATCATTCATAAATGTGTTAAGCGAGGGATAAAAATATGTATAAATTACGGTTTATCATGTGTCTAGGCCATGTCAAAACTGTAGGGTATACTGACTTTAAATCGTAGGGTACCCCAGGGAACACACAGCCGTGTAACATAACCATGTGTCGCACACGACTGAGACACATGCCCGTGTCTCTGCCCGTGTGGACAAAAATAGCCTATTTGCAAAGCCAAATTTGCCACCCATTAAGGGTCCTCCTTACAAACAACAAATAGGAAACAATTGTATCACAAATTATACCAATTTCATGCTAACATCCAAACCAAAACATAGCAAATCATATGATTCATAATCTCAATTTACTTCATACATTCACATGCCAAAATCTTACCAAATTGACCAATTCTATTAACCATTCATGAACACATTATATTGACCATATTTCATCTCATAGCTTATACTTAAAACTCATTCATAATCACAACCAAATTCAAGCTATATCACATGGCTAATATTCACAACTCAAAAATATAATGAAATACTTCAAGCCTATACATGCCATACTTAAATTTACATTTTCAAAAGGTACCAAAATAGAGTTCGATAGTGTGGTGATAATTCTCAATGATCCTCGAGCTCTCGGTAGCTTCGATAATCTATAAAACAGTTGAAAACACACACAAAGTAAGCTTTCAAAAGCTTAGTAAGCCATATACAAATAAACTCATCAACACATTTCTAAACCATTTCATTCATGTAGTTCATGGCAAAATATAACCACATATCTATAATTCTTATATAGCTCAATTGTTCATAATTCAACTACATATGCATATCTCCTTCTCAAATAACTCATACATATTTCATATGTCTACATATATACATATGCTTACCTTTCATTCCCAATCTTAATATACATTTCAAACGTACCTGAATCGGATACAAGTTCACATAATCATTCACTTTCTCGGAATTCCCGTTAAACCATTCCGAATCAAATAGGATACGCGGATAGCTCGGAAAGCTCATACAGTGCCAACTCCCAGACGTGGTCTTATATGTAATCAAATATCGATGGCACTGTCCCAGATAGGGTCTTACCTGAAATCAAATACGATGCCGATGTCCCAGAATTGGTATTGCACGTAAATCTCAAATCGATGCCAACGTCCCAGATGTGGTTTTACATGAAATCACATATCGAAAATCTTATGTCATGACATATGTATCCTAGCTATTCCTATGGTTTGTAAGGGACTTTTCGGATGTCGTCACATTATTGGAACTTTCTCGAATTTCATATATTCAGTTCTCATATCCATTCACCATAATTCAAATATTGTATAAGAAATAATAATTCAATTTAACACATTTATTTGTATATCGACTTACCTCGTACGGATTCGAATGGATGGAATCGACTACTCGACGACTTTCGACTTTCCTCGATCTAATTCCGTTTTCTTTGGTTCTTGATCTATATAAATTCAAATTGAACTCTTTTATTCAACAAATTATTCAATTCAATCCATATACACATATTTAGGGCATTTTACAAATTTGCCCACACATCTTAACACTTTAGTCCCTAATTCATAAACTTACAAAATACATAAAATTTATTTATACACATGTTAGGCCGAATATTCATGTAGTTCATATAAGCCCATATATTTCATTTATTTCATATTTTAGTCCCTCAAAATCTTATTTTCACAATTTAGCCCAAATTACTCAAATTCATTAAAAATCCCAATCAAAAACATATGTATCTATCATCAAGCTTCCATATTTCATCAACTAACATTACAAAACTCTCCAAATCTGCAATGGCATAACTCAAAATCATAATCAAATTTAGAAATTGAGGCATGGGCTTGAAAGATTACAAAGCAACGATCACAAAAACGTAGAAATTATCAAAAATCGAGCAAAATACATACCTAAATCAAAGAGGACCAAGGCCGAACCCTAAACAAGCTTTTATATTTTCTTTTCCTTTGATTTTCGGCAAGGATGAACACAAAAAATGACTAATATCATGCTTTTGTTTTATTTTAATTATCATATTAACCAAATACTAATTTTACCCTTTATTATAAAACCATTTAATCATTAAACATAAGGCCATTTATGTCAATTAATCTTTTCAATGGCATAATAGCAACATAAGGACCTTACAATTAAAAAGCCATAGCAAATAGGAACTTTTAACATATAACATGCATCTTTTACATTTTACGCGAATAGGTCCTTTTTATCAAATTAAACACACAAATGATCAAATTTTCATACGAAACTTTCACAGATATCAATTCACATATAATAAGCACGGAAAATATTACTAAAATATTTTTTAACTCAGATTTGTGGTCCCAAAACCACTATTCCAACTAGGGTCTAAATCGGGCCGTTACAACTCTTCCCCCTTAGGGATTTTCGTCCCCGAAAATCTTATCGTTGAACAAATTCGGATATTGCTGCCTCATAGCATCTTCGGGCTCCTACGTAGCCTCTTCAACACCATGTCAATGGCACATTACTTTTACTAAGGAAATTTTCTTATTTTTCAATTATTTAACCTCGCAAGCTAAAATACAGATCAATTTTTCTTCATAAGTTATATCAAACTGAATTTTGATCTCAGATAGAGAAATCACATGCGAAGGATCAGATTTGTATCTTCGAAGCATTGTTACGTGAAATACATTGTAAATCTTTTCCAATTCGGTGGCAACAACAATCTATAAGCAATCGGCCAGATACGCTTTATGATTTTGTACGGTCCGATGAACCTCGGACTCAATTTGCCTTTTCTACCGAATCGGAGTACTTTCTTCCACGAAGATACTTTCAGAAACACTTTGTCGCCAATCGCAAATTCAATATCTTTTCGTTTCAAATTTGCATATGATTTCTGACGATCAGAAGCTGCTTTCACACTATATCGAATCACTTTTACTTTTTGTTCAGTCTCTTTTATCAAGTCAACCCCGTGTATCTTATTTTCACTGAGCTCTTACCAATACAAAGGTGTACGACATTTTCTACCATATAAGGCTTCCTACGATGCCATTTTGATGCTCGATTGAAAACTATTATTGTATGCGAATTCAATCAATGGTAAATACTGTTCCCACATACCTTCAAACTCAAGAATGTAACATCTCAACATATCCTCGAGAATCTGAATAATCCGTTCAGATTGACCATCCTTTTGTGGGTGAAAAGCAGTACTGAAGTATAATTTCGTACCTAAAGCCTATTGTAGTTTCTTCCAAAATCGAGAAGTGAATCTCAGATCTCTATTTGACACAATAGACAAAGGTACCCTGTGCAATCTCACAATATAAGAAATGTATAACACAGCTAATTTATCAAGCGAGTAGTCAGATCGCACCAGAATAAAATGAGCTGATTTTGTCAATCTATCAACCACAACCCAGATCGCATCTTTCTTTCTTAGAGATAGGGGTAAACCTGAAACAAAATCCATTGTCACTCTATCTCATTTCCACCCAAGAATCATAATTGGCTGTAATAAACCAGACAGTACCTGATGTTTAGCTTTAACTTGCTGATAGATCAAACATTTTGAAACAAAGTCAGAGATTTCTCTTTTCATTCCAAACCACCAGTAATGTTGTTTGAAGTCATTATACATTTTCATACTTCCCGGATGCACAAATAAATGACTATTATGAGCTTCATTCAAAATCATCTGAATCAAATCTGGATTTCTTGGAACACAAATTCGATCTCAAAATCTCAGACAATCGTCATTGTCAATTCTATATTCTGTTTCAAAATCCAAATTACATTGAGCTCGGTTTACTATTATCTCATTATCAACTTTCTGACCATCAATAATCTATTGTAAAAATAACGATCTCGCATTTAATTCAGCTAAAACCGAACCATCATCAGATATACACAACTGAACATTCATAGCACGTAATGCAAATAATGATTTTTGACTCAAAGCATTAGCAACAACATTTGCTTTTCCTAGATGATAATCAATAACAAGCTCGTAGTCTTTCAACAACTCTAACCGTCTTCTCTGTCACAAATTCAGATCTTTCTAAGTCATCAAGTATTTTAAGCTTCTGTGATCAGAGTAAACATGACATTTCTCACCGAACAAATAGTGGCGCCAAATCTTCAAAGCAAACACAATAGCTGCCAATTTCAGATTGTGATTCGGATCATTCTTTTCATGTGGCTTTAACTGTCTCAAGGCATAAGCATTGAATTTGCCTTCCTGCATCAAAACACATCCCAGACCGTTCAACGATGCATCACTGTAAATTACAAAATTTTTACCCGATTCTGGCTGTACTAACACTGGAGCTTCAGTCAATAGAGCTTTCAATTCATCAAAGCTTTTCTGGCACTTTTTAGTCTATTCAAATTTCACATCTTTCAAAAGCAATTTGATCAACGGACTAGCAATCATAGAGAAGCCTTTCACAAATTTTCTATAATAATCGACAAGTTCTAGAAAACTGCAGACTTCAGAAACATTTCTCGGAGGCTTCCAATCTAAGATAGTTGAAATTTTGCTCGGATCAACTCAGATACCTGATACTGACACAATATGTCCCAAAAAACCAACTTCGCATAACCAAAACTCACATTTACTGAACTTCATAAATAACTACTTATAACGCAAAGTCTGTAACACTATTTTCAAATGCTCAGCATGTTCAGTTTCATCATGAAAATAAATCAAAATGTCATCAATGAATACGAAAACAAATCGATCTAAATACGATTTAAATATCTGGCTCATCAAATCCATAAAGATAGTAGGTGCATTAGTTAATTCAAAAGGCAAAATTAAAAAATCATAGTGTTAATACCTCATTCGAAAACCAATTTTTAGAATGTCTAAATCTTTTACACTCAACTGATAATATCCCGATCTCAGATCTATCTTTGAAAACAGTGTAGCCCCTTTCAATTGATCAAACAAATCGTCAATTCTGGGCAGAGGATATTTGTTCTTGATAGTCACTTTGTTCAACTAGAGATAATCAATGCAAATTCTCATCATGCCATCTTTCTTTTTCACAAACAGAATAAGAGCACCCCAAGGTGAGAAACTCGGTCTTACAAAGCCTCTATCAGTCAACTCTTGCAACTGAGACTTTAATTCTTTTAAGTCGGTCAAAGCCATTATATACGGAGCTATTGAAATCGGAGTAGTCTCCGGTACTAACTCAATACCAAATTCAACTTCTCGAATCGGAGGTAATCCTGAAAATTCTTCAGGAAACACATCAGGGAATTCACAGACAATAGGCATTGATTCAACTTTCTTTTCTATTACTCTCGAATCAGTCACATAAGCAAAATAGGCTTCACAACCCTTTTTCACATAATTCTGAGCTTTCATCGACGAAATCACAGCCGGTAATCCATTCAAATCACTAGATTCAATTCAGATTATTTCATCATTCATGCATCTCAAATCAATGGTTTTCTGTTTGCAGTATACAATAGCATCATGAAAAGTTAACGAATCCATACATAGAATTATATCAAACTCATCAAAAGGTAATAACATCAGATCAACCGAAAAACAAATTTCTCGAAACTTTAACGGACAATTCTTGCACACCTTGTTAACCAAAACACATCAGCCTAAGGGGTTCAATACTTTAATTACAAATTCAGTAGGCTCTACAAGCAAAGTTTTACTGCTCACTAAGTTCATGTATATATAAGAATGCATTGATCCGGGATCTGTCAATGCAATCACAGAAGTATCATAAAGAGTAAATGTACCCGTAATCACATCTGGAGATGAAGGTTCCTCACGAGCTCGGATGGCGTAGGCTCTGGCAGGTGCGCGAGCCTCAGATCTAACAGTCGTATCTTTAGTTCCCCTCTGACTACCACTCACATTACCTGTATTTCAGGGCGGTCTACCTCGAGCTATATTTCCACTTGACCTCTGATTTTGCACAACTTCTTGTTCAACAGACTTGGATCAATCTCGGATAAAATGATTTAAATATCCACATTTGAAACAAGCCCGATCATACAGTTTACAATTATTAAAATATCTTTTACCACCATGCCCACACTCGGTTTGATCAGATTGGACATTTCCAACACTTGCAACAGAAGTAGATGGAGCTCTGAAACTCGAATGAGATCTAGCACGGTCTCTACTCGAAAGTCCAACATTAGTCTTTGAACGGCTATAATCATCTCAGAATTTCTTTGACATAGACTAAAATGATTTAATTGCGGATCTCTTTCTCACATCTCTAGCTTCTGAGTTGGCTTTTCTTTTCTTTTTCTTGAGCTCTTCAGCTTTACACACTCGTTCAACAAGCACAACAAAATCTTTTATTTCCAGAATCCCGTCTAACAATTTGACGTCTTCATTCAAACCATCCACAAATATCTTGCGCATAATTACTTCAGTCGAGACACATTCTCGTGCATACTGGCTCAATTTCAAAAATTCTTGCTCGTATACTATAACAGACATACGGGCCTGTTTTAACTCAAGAAACTCTTTGCATTTTTGATTGATGAATCTTTGACTGATGTATTTCTTCTAGAATTCAGCTTGGAAGAAATCTCAGGTGACTCGATCTTTCAGAACCACAGATATCAGTGTCTTCCACCAATGATACGCCGTATCTCTCAGAAGCGAAACGACACAATTAAGGCATTCGTCGAGAGTACACGAAATTTCATCAAACACCCATATTGTATTCTCGAGCCAAAACTTAGCTCTCTCAGCATCATCATTAGTAGTAGCACAGCACTCGTCTGCCCTATATTTTCTAATTTTATCGACAAGAGGCTTACTCAACTGAATTGGATTAGACTTGCAGAGGATTAAGCAGGGGTGAAGGTTTTGGAACAGCCGGATTAGTTCTCATATATTGAGTGAACTAATCGTTCATCATTTGGTAAAAGGCATGCTTAGCCTCTCCCTCGTGGCTATTAGTAGCAGTTATAGAGTCAGATGGTGTTGTCCCTTGAGCGGGAGCAGGCGTGTTACTTTCAACATTGTCAGCTATGGCTCGTTTGGGATCCATTTACTATATAAAAACACATTTTCATTGTCAGCATTCATCACACATCGCAGTTCATATATATGGCATGTATAGCTAGACTCACATATGCTACGTTAGTCCTAGAATCGACTAAATTATAGCTCTGATACCAACCAAATGTAACACCCCTACCCCGTATTCGACACCGGACTAGGGTTAAAAGACATTACCAGATTTCGCATTCATTTCAAAAACATCATAGCATCATAGTAAAAAATCAACATAAAGTCCATTTTCTTAGGTCAACGAGACCTTAAACATGATTTAGAAAAAGGTCAGGACTAAACCGAGCAGATACAAAATTTTTTAAAACTTAAACATTTTTCTAAGTTACAAAGGTCACACGTCCGTATGAACAAGCCGTGTGCCTCACACGACATTAGACACGCCCGTGTGTCTAGGCCGTGGAAAAACAAAGCATACATACTGACTTGTCCATACGGCCACATGACACGCCCGTGTGCCAGGCCATGTGAAAATTAGGGAGGCCACTAACTTGGATCACACGGTTGACCACACGCCCATATGCCTGACCGTGTGCCACACACGACCGATAGACATGCTCGTGTGTCTAGGCCGTGTAAAAACTGTAGGGTATACTGACTTTAAATCGTAGGGTACCCTAGGGAACACACGGCTGTGTAACATAACCGTGTGTCGTACACAGTTGAAACACACGCCCATGTGTCTGCCCGTGTGGACAAAAATAGCCTATTTGCAAAGCCAAATTTGCCACCTATTAAGGGTCCTCCCTACAAACAACAAATAGGTAACAATTGCATCACAAATTCAACCAATTTCACGCTTACATCCAAACTAAAACATACCAAATCATATAATTCATGATCTCAATTTACTTCATACATTCACATGCCAAAATCTTACCAAATTGACCAATTCTATTAACCATTCATGAACACATTATATTGAACATATTGCATTTCATAGCTTATACTCAAAGCTCATTCATAATCACAACCAAATCCAAGCCATATCACATGGCTAATATTCACAACTCAAAAACATAATGAAATACTTCAAGCCTATAATTTCATACTTCAATTTACATTTTCAAAAGGTACCAAAATAGAGTTCGATAGGGTGACGATAATCCTCGATGATCCCGAGCTCCCAGTAGCTTCGATAATCTATAAAATAGTTGAAAACACACACAAAGTAAGCTTTCAAATGCTTAGTAAGCCATATACAAATAAACTCATCACATAACACATTTCTAAACCATTTCTTTTATGTAGTTCATGGAAAAATATAACCACATATCTATCATTCTTATATAGCTCAATTGTTCATAATTCAAATACATATGCATATCTCATTCTCAAATAACTCATACATATTTCATATGTCTACATATATACATATGCTTACCTTTCATTCTCAATCTTAATATACATTTCAAACGTACCTGAATTGGATACAAGTTCATATAATCATTTATTTTCTCGGAATGCCCGTTGAATAGTTTGAAATCAAATAGGATACGCGAATAGCTCGGAAAGCTCATACAATGCCAACTCCCAGACTGGTCTTACATGTAATCAAATATCGATGGCACTTTCCCAGACAGGATCTTACATGAAATCAAATAAGATGCCGATGTCCCAGACATGGTCTTACACGTAACTCTAAAGTCGATGCCTGTAACAGTCCGATTTTGACCCTAGTCGAAATAGTGGTTTTGGGACCACAAATTCGAGTCCAAAAAATATTTTAATATTATTTTCTGTGTCTGTGTTATGTGAATTTACATCTGTGAAAATTTATGTGATTTAATTTGTCTGTTTCTATGCTTAATTATGAAAAAGGATTAAATCGCGTAAAGTGTAAAAGTTGAGTGCTAGATGCTAAAGCACCTATTTGGCTTGGCTTTTAAAATAAAGGTCCTTGCATGTCAATTGGACCATTTTACTAATGCATGGAAAAATATGGACATGAGTTGGTAGAAATTAATGTTATGTCATTAAGGGTAAAATGGTAAAAGGTGATTATAATGTTATAATAATAAAATGAAAACATGAAATTGGCCATATTATCATTCATATAGCTGAAAATAAAAGAAAAAGAAAAAGAAAAAGGAGAAAGCCATTTTATGTTTCAGCCCTTTGATTGCTTGATTAAGGTACGGTTTTAACTCGGTTTTTTTATAATTTCTACGTTTCTGTGATCGTTGCTTCGTGTTCTTCAAAACCCATGTTTGAATTTCTAATTTTTTTGAAGATTATAAAATGTTCCATTGATGATTATATGAGCTTTGTAATGTTTTTATATGGATTATGAAAGATATAGTTGAGATTATCATGTTTTATCTTTGGATTTTTGATAAAATTGAGCTATTTGGGTTAAATTTTATAAATGAGGTTTAGAAGGACTAAATTGTGAATTGAACATGTTGTATGGGCTTATATAGAAGCCACGAAAATTTAGCTAGCCCTTTTTGCAAAGAAATACTGGTGATTTTGTGAAAAATGGACTAAATTGTCAAAGTGTAAAAATGTAAGGGCTAAAATGTAAAGTTCCCTAAATATGTGTTCATGGGTTATATTGAATGAAATGAATGGTTGAATGGTTGAATTTGTATTGTATTAGATCAAGAACAAAGAAAATCAGACTTAGATTGGGGGAAGTCCAAAATAGTTGAATCGACGACTCATTTTATCCGAAATCCACCCGAGGTAAGTCAAATTACAATTACGTGTTAATTGAAATAAATTTTGCACATATAAACTGTAATCTGTATTGGATGGCCTTGAGTGCCTGATGAATATCTTTGGAGTACAGTATGATAATATGTTAATATCTGAAAAGCTCTGTATGTTTCTAAGAAAAGTTGACATTTGTCTGAGACATTGTGTAAGACTGTGTCTGGGACACAGGCCTCGATTGAGATTTACGTATAAGACCATGTCTAGGACAACAGCATCGTATCTGATTTTGTGTAAGACCCTGTCTGGGACAGAGGCATTAATATTGAATTACATGTAAGACCAAGTTCGGGACGTCGGCATTGTACTTGTTTATGAGCATCTGTATCGTTTCTGACCCGTCTGATGATAGCGTACGAAATCTGAGATTGAATATGAAATGTATAACTTATGGAGGTACGTTTGTATCGTACTAAATTTCCAAATATGAAAAACTTTGTCTCTGTGAAATATGTATGGAAATGAAGCATGACATATATGCAAACAAAGGAGCATGGTTAAGTTTATGAATTATTCTATGAAATGGTTATGAATCTATATGGTTGAATTGTACCATATGCTTTAGTAGTTAGACCAATTGTATTTGGCTTAGTAAGATCTTTGTAGCTTACTCTATGTGTTTACTGTCTGTTTTACAGTTATCGTAGCTACTAAAGGCTCGGGGATAGTTGAGGATTGTCACCACACTATCGATCTCATTTTGGTACTTTTGAAAGTGTAAATATCTTAAAGTATGGCATGTATAAGCTAGAAGGTCTTTGTATATAAGTTTGATGTATATATATTATGCCATGAGAGTTGGCTAACAAATGAAATGTTGTATATAGTTTTGGTATTTGGTTGATGGTGCCAAATGGGGTATGGTTGTAGTGTTTATGAGCCAATATGTTTTTGTTATAATGAAGCTTGTTATGAGTATGGAATTGGTGGAACATTTTAGGTACAAATGTTGTTTATTATGGCTTGTAGGGATGACCTTTAAAAAGGGTGGCAATTTGGCTTAAATCAAGCCTGCATCATGCCATACGGTCAGGGGCCACGGGCGTGTCATGTGGCTGTGGGCTAAAGTCAGTAGCTAGCTAAGTATCACACGGCTGCAGCACACGGACGTGTTTGTTGGCCGTGGGTGAAAGTCAGTATGCATGCTCTATTTTGGCACGGCTAGTTCACAAGGGTGTGTCTGATGCCCGTGTGAGGCAC
This sequence comes from Gossypium hirsutum, assembly GCF_007990345.1. Classification (NCBI taxonomy): domain Eukaryota; kingdom Viridiplantae; phylum Streptophyta; class Magnoliopsida; order Malvales; family Malvaceae; genus Gossypium; species Gossypium hirsutum. The sequence goes on from NC_053429.1 coordinate 15,501,388, forward strand.
ACGGCCTGGATGCACGGGCGTTTGACCTCAACAGAATTGAAAAATTTTCTATGTTCTGAATTTTATGAATGTGTTCGGTTTAGCTCTAACCATTCTTAAACGTATGTTTTAGGTTTTGTAGACCATCTTAAGAGATGATTGCTTATGAAATGATGTTAAATAATATTTGTAATTCTGAATTGGTCTGAAATGTTCTGTCTGTCTGTAATGCCTTGTAACCCTAATTCGATGCTGGTTAGGGGTTAGGGGTGTTACAATGCCAATGTCCCATACGTGGTCTTACACGAAATCACATATCGAAAATCCTATGTCATGACATATGTATCCTAGCTATTCTTATGGTTCGTATGGGACTTTTCGGATGCCGTCACATTATTGGAACTTTCTCGGATTTCATATATTCAGTTCTCATATCCATTCACCATAATTCATATATCATATAAGCAATATAATTCATTTTAACACATTTATTTATATATCGACTTACCTCGTATGGATTCGAACGGATGGAATCGACTACTTGACGACTTTTGACTTTCCTCGATCTAATTCATTTTTCTTTGGTTCTTGATCTATTCAAATTGAACTCTTTTATTCAACAAATTGTTCAATTCAATCCATATACACATATTTAGGTCATTTTACAAATTAGCCCTCATATTTTCACTTTTTAACACTTTAGTCCCTAATTCATAAAATTACAAAATACACAAAATTTCTTTATACACAAGTTAGGCCGAATATTCATGTAGTTCATATAAGCGCATATATTTCATTTATTTCACATTTTAGTCCCTCAAAATCTTATTTTCACAATTTAGCCCAAATTACTCGAATTCATCAAAAATCTCAATACAAAACATATGTATCTATCATCAAGCTTCCATATTTCATCAACTAACATTACAAAACTCTCCAAATCAACAATGGCATAACTCAAAATCATAATCAAATTCAGAAATTGAGGCATGTGATTGAAAGATTACGAAGCAACGACCACAAAAATGTAGAAATTATCAAAAACCGAGCAAAACACATACCTAAATCAAAGAGGACCAAGGCCGAACACTAAACAAGCTTTTATCTTTTCTTTTCCTTTGATTTACGGCAAGGATGAACACAAAAAATGACTAATATCATGCCTTTGTTTTATTTTAATTATCATATTAACCAAATACCAATTTTACCATTTGTTATAAAACCATTTAATCATTAAACATAAGGCCATTTATGTAAATTAATCTTTTCAATGGCATAATAGCAACATAAGGACCTTACAATTAAAAAGCCATAGCAAATAGGCACTTTTAACATATAACATGCAACTTTTACATTTTTCTCGATTAGGTCCTTTTTATCAAATTAAACACACAAATGATCAAATTTTCATACGAAACTTTCGCAGATATCAATTCACATATAATAATAATGAAAAAAATATTATTAAAATATTTTTTGACTCAAATTTGTGGTCCTGAAACTACTATTCCGACTAGGGTCTAAACCGGGCTGTTACACAATCTTATAGAAGTCTAAAACTACAACAAACGAAGCCTTTCTTACCTTAACCACACGAGGAGCATTGAAATACCAAAAGCAAATATACGAATAAATGATTGAAGAATAGAGTAGGGGAACAAACAAAAGAAGACACAAGAAAGGAAAAGGGAGAGGAAACTAATGTTAGAGAAAGAAAAAATTTGAGAAAAGAAAAATAAAATAAAATAGTTAACAATTAAAAACCCACAATATCTCAACCCCCTATTATCCCATTAACTCTCAACTATTTCAGAATTTCATTTTGACCGAACCTCTATCACACAACCGAAGCAAAAATCATCATTCACACTTACACAGGAATTCAAATACGAGACCCTAGGACAAGCTAACACCTTACCACTTGAACCAGCAGGCTCATACTGATATGAATTTATGAAAAATAAGATATAAGCTAAACCACCAAGGTTAAGGCTAGGATAAAAATAACATATTTTCGAAAAATGAGACTTGAACCCAAGACCTCAAACACACACCCAATTCACTTAACCACTGAAGCAAATACTTAATTGTAACAGATTTTACAAAAACAAAAATAAATAATTCAGGGCGTTACAAGTTCATATGGTATTGTTATGTTTATTTATGAAATGTTTGTATATGAATGTATATGGTAAAATGCTAGTAAACTTGTATTGATAAGGTGAGAATGGTAGTAATCAGTAAAAAGAAATTTTTGTTATGTATATGGAGCCTAAATGAACAAAGGATACAATTGGCATGTCAATAGGGGTATTTGTGCACCGTATGGGAAAAAAAGGTGATGGAGTGAAGATGAAGAAAGCTTACTAAAGGTTTTTAGGATTCTGCATTTGTTGCAAATTTCCAATTTAATCTCTTTGTAGATTTTGGTGTGTTATCATAGCCTACAGGCTTTGCACTATGTGCATCTGGCGTGTTATTGGTTGGAAAGCTCTTATGAGTAAACTAATGTGTTATCAGGGGAGAATACCTAGACTACAAGGTTTTCACTATATGCATCTAGCATGTTATCGATTGGAAAGCTCTTATGAGCAATCTGGCATGTTATCGGATGATTACCCGTGTATTCCTTACTGTTCATGTGGAGTCGTATGGCTGAATGTTTCTAAATTAGAATGTGTTGACTTAATGATTTATTCGAATTGAAATAAGGTATAATTGGGTGATGAATAGTTTGAGATGCGCTATATGTTTTAATGCAATGCACTCATATTTTACATGTAAAATGTGTTGGTGAGATAAAAAAATTAATTAAGTGTTATAAATGTATGAATTTTCTTCGAGGTGAGTTTAATTTTTTTAAACCTATGTACTTATTAAGCATATTTAATGCTTACTCCATTTATCTTTTCCTTTCCCTGTTGAGATTTTGGCGAAACTTAGCAGGTAGATTGATCCACAACTCACACTATCTAGCTTATGCTTCGGTAGAATTATTTTAACTTTGCACCAGGTCAAGTGGCATGTATTTATGGTTTATTTGGTGACAATGCATATGAAATAAATGATGGTGTTTTGAACATTGTGTATATATATATATGCACTTTTGTGATAATTGTTCAATGCTGGCGTAGACTATTAATACACTTAAAATGGAAATAATTGCGTGTATTAGAAATGTTAATTCATTTGATTAATTGGCGGACTTATAAAAGCGGATTATTCGGGCGAATAATAATATAATAAAAATGTGCAGTGGATAGTTATTTGGTGAATAAGCTCGAGTGGTCACTTTTTTGACTGATCACCTTGGCACATTTTGTTTAAAAGTATTCATATAGAATTATAAAATACTAAATGTAACACCCCACACCCATACCCTTCGCCGGGACGGAATACAAGGCATTACCTAACTTTAAACTCATGCTTGCAAACATTGCTGAGTCACTAAAAATTTGCTCAAATTGAAACTTTTTCAATTTGTACTTCAAAATTTTTATTATGAGCTTACAAGCCCTAAATCGACCATTGAAAACTATTCAGGATCAGCCCGGGCCCTTAAACCATCTATAGAAAATTTGTCATTGAAACAAGGCACACGCCCGTGTGGAAGGGTAACACGCCTGTGTGGCTATTTCGACATGGCCGTGTGATGGCCTGTGTGGCTCACACAGCCTAAGCAATGTAGGGACACACCCGTGTCCTCCACTCGTGTGGAATTTATTCTAAATGCACACCTACAGGGGTTTTCACACGGCCTGGCACATGCCTGTGTCCCTGCCCGAGTCCTTCACACGGCCATGACACGCCCGTGTCCTAGCCTGTGTGCAAAAACATGGACATTCTATTTTTGACGTTAGCATCCCCAAAATGCCACACAGCCAAGATACACGCCCATGTGCTAGGCCGTGTCCATCACACGGCTGAGACACACGGCCGTTTTATGCTCGTGTATTTACTATCATGCATACTGACTTGAAATCTATACATGCAAGGGACACACGGTCGAACCACATGCCCATAGGGTAAACCGTGTGTCACACATAGCCTAGACACACACCCGTGTGTCTACCCGTCTGGAAAATATAAGGCTATTTACCAAGCCTCTTTGCCACCCTTACTTACACAACCTACACATTAACAACCAAAGCCAATACGAGGCTATCCCACAATAAACAACGTTTCATGAGTGCATTTTACTCATCTATGAAGATAACATCTTTGTACATAAATCAAAATGAATATTAACCATCATTCGAGGCTTAATACAAAATGAGAGATTTATCCCAAGCCAACACATTTGGCCAAATTGATAATGACACAAAACACAAGTCTAGTTCCCTATACATGCCATATTCAAAAATATAAATCAAACTATACCGAATGCTTCGATTGATAGTGTGATCGATATCTCTGACTTCTGATGATCCTTGAGCTAGGTAGGCGGCACTAGAGGAAAATGGAAAGAAAACAGAGTAAGCATATAGCTTAGTAAGTTGCACATAAATAAGTATCCAACAACAACTTTACCATTTATCAACAAGCTCATGATACAAAAGAGGGCATAAGCATAACTTACTCATCACTATCCATATAAATCACATAGCACATACCTTGAGCTCACATTTTATACATACCAATTAGGTATCTGTACCACTCACAACACAATTATACTTTTCTCATTAACTTAAGTTCATAACTTTTGTCGTCAAACCATTCAGAACACTATCGGATATTCATTAAGCCTCAAACATGAGTAAGGTGCTGATGCCATGTCCTGGACATGGTCTTACACAAGCTATAGAATATCTGTGCCAATGCCATGTCCCGGACATGGTCTTACACTGACACATCTCGTAGTCGATGCATGTCCCAGACATGTCTTACACTGGCTTACATCTAGATGCCAATGCATGTCCCAGACATGTCTTACACTAGCACTCATCTCAATGTCGATGCCATGTCCTAGACATGGTCTTACACTGGCTCTCATAGTGTGGTCGATTCATGTCCTAGACATGTCTTACACTAGCTCACAATAACCCATATGTCATGGCATGAATATCTAATTTATTTCCTAGGTTCAAACGGGAACTCTGCTATCTCTATTACCATCATGCTTTCTCAATTCCACAATCAAGCAATTCATGCTATATTAAATTCAAGTACAATTCAATACATACATTAGCAATGTAGTTGTATTATTTACATACAACTTACCTCGGATTACAAAATGTGGCAACTAGTCGATTTAGTCGATTTGCTAGGTTTTCCCCCGGTCTAGGTTCGGATTCGGTATTTCTTGATCTATAAAAACAAAAAGTCACAAATTTAACCACTTCATCTATATAGGTATTCAATGACCTATATTTGGGCAAAATGACCATTTTGCCCCTACACTTTTGCAAAATGACTATTTTACCTCTATGTCCGAAAATTGATTTTTATCAAATTTCTTCACATCTTAAGCTTAGTTGGACCCTTTTTACTCTTATAGCAACTCCAAATTTCCACTATTTCACATACTTAGCATCTATTTTACAACTTATACAATATAGTCCTTTTAGGTGTTTTCATGCTAACACCTTTCACAAAAGTTGTTCATAACACACCCAAGACTTATTTTCTTCCATAAAAACTCAGAAAATATTACAAATACTTTCATGTAAAAACCCTAAAATCTGAATCATTTTGCAAAATAGTACCCTCATTTGATAGCTTATGCTTCAAAGGTCTAAAAAGTACAAAAATATTTAAGAAAAGCCGTAAAAATCACTTACTTGTGAAGGCTTAAAGTTGCTGAAATTTCAAGCTCTTAAAACCCCATTTCTTGCTAAAAATTTTGGTTGAGAAGAAATAATAGGTGAAAAAGATGAAGGCTAGGCACTTAGGGTATTATTATATCACACCTTAAGTCATCAACATACCTAATGTTGACTTTTCAACACTTTTACCTCCCATGGCCGGCCAAGTTATCCCAATAGGGTCTAATTTCAATTTAAAGACCTCCAATTTTTATTCTATAGCTATTTGACACTTTTAGCTATCAATTTAGGACTTTTGCATTTTATGCGATTTAGTCCTTTTTCACAATTGGGCTTACAAACGTCACAATTAACTCACCAATTTTTTCATGCACTCTTAAAAACATGCTATAACATATAAATAATTATAAAATAATTTACTTGACTCCAAATTTTTGGTCCTGAGACCATTATTCCGACTAGGCCCTTAATCAGGTTGTTACACTGAAACTAATAATGTTGCTTAAACTTCATTAGTCTCATAAATGTTTATACCTCTAATGTATATATAGATGTATGAGTAGAATAATAATTCTAATGAATTTAAAAATAGATTTATTCTTCTGTGGCACTTTGTTACTCGAGTCTAAAAATCGAGCTGGGGAAGGGGTGTTATAGTAATGGAACCAAATCCCATGTATGATTACCATGAAAATCATTCATTTCTTCCACATATCTTGTTGCCATCTAAGATTTTCCTTTGTTTTACAAATAGTATTAAGAGTTGACAGATTAGATAAAAATGAGGTGAATGCATAATATGAAGGTGATACGATGATAAGTCAAAACATTGCAAATAAGATGAGGATTACAAAAAGAGCATATGCTTTTTCAGAGTGCAATAGGATTGTCTACTTGAGGCATTACCAGAGCTAGAGAACATACCTATAGGAGGATTGTTAGAACGATGTATAGAAGATCATCTAGAGCATACCTGAAACAGTTTTAAAGGAAGTATGAAATTAAGAATATGAAGAATAGAAATTGGAAGAGTTTCTTCTACTTCTTTTAAATCAAGGTTTTTAGAGGAAAAATAGGGAAATACTTCAAAGAATGTGACATGCAAAAGTAAAGTATTTATTAGTAGTAGAATCATAACATTTGTACCCTTTTTAATGTCGGGAATACCCCAAGAATATGTATTTAATAGATTTTGGAAGAAGTTTTTCTTTTCCCATTGTATGATTATAAACAAAATAGGTATAACCAAATATGCGAGTAGAAAGAGGATACGAAGATTGACATGGAAAAATAATAGAATGGGGACTTTAGTTCTCCAAAATAGAGGAAGGACTTCGATTAATAAGATAACAAACAATAAGAACATCACCCAAAAAATGAAGCATATCCAAACAATGTAACGGATTTGACTCTTTTAGATAGGCAGTTGGAAGCGGAAGAAGTCCATCTCTTTGAACTTGGGTCACATAAGTAGTGGGTTGGGTTTTGTGAGAAGACCATCTATGTAAATCCCAACAAGTATCATGTGCATGACCACTTTTGTTACAATAAATGTAATAAGGCCAAGATCCTTTTCCTTTTCCTTTTCCTCTTCGATTATGATCATGATAGCTAGTTTTATATATTTCTAGCATAGAGATTCTACTTCGACTTAGAATTGGTTTGAAGAGATGTAAAGTAACAAATCAATCATATCAGCAATTGTAAGAATGGTTTGGCTAGTAAGAATCTAATCTCGGACCGAGAGAAATTTAAAAGCTTTTGTTGTTTTTCAAATATTTAAAACTCGTGTTGAGAAAGAGATGAGTTTTTTCCTTAGATACTTGCTTATAGATTAAGGAAGAGAGTTTACATTACAAGAATTCAATATTTTTTTGTGAACTAAAATGGCATAAAAAATTTTATAGCTACTTTCATACCATAACAAAATGGGGTTGCATGGTGGAAGAATAGAACTATCATCAATATGGTTCGCAACATGCTTTTAGAAAATAAAATACCCAAAAATTTCTGGCCTAAAGCAATCAATAGAATAGTACATGTTTCGAATTGAAGTCTTTCATTGGTAGTGAAAAATATAACCACAAAGGAAGCATAGAGTGGAATTATAAATTCAGTTGAATACGTTAGGGTTTTTTTGCTACATTTCTCATGTTCATTTGCCTGGAAATTGATCTGCCACAATCTATTGCGGCAAATTAAGCTCTTTTCATTACTTAATGAGCTTGTATTCAAGTGATTTTACGACTTTTTATGTTTAACTTTAGAATTATTAGTTTGAAGTTTAAATTGAATAAATTGAGCTTTTGTGTTTTTTTATGACCTTTTAGGTCGGTTTAGGCCTAAGAAAAAACTAACAATTTGATTGAGTGTACAGGATAACAAATTAAGTCAAGGAGACAATGAACTACCATGGATATCACAACATTCAAAGAGAAATTTGCGACATTAAAGCAAGTCTCAGCACTTAGACGATATTCCAACTCAAATCCACGAGGCAAGCTATTGGAGTCAATGTCGCAACATCACAAAGGCAAAGTAGTGACATTCCACCTAAGTCCCGAAAGGCCAAGCATTCTGCAAGCAAAGTCGCCCCATCAGTTTGACGAACTCAACAATTCTACAAGGTTGTTTTCGTTCGCACAATCACTTTTAACTTATTAACCAACTTGTAATTGACCTAATTAGATCATAATACATGGAAACTATAAATATCAGCTCAAAACCACATATTAAGGATGACTTTTCATAATTTTCAACCATTATTCAATTTTTAGTTCTCGAAGTTAGGTTTTCATTATATTTGCTTAATCAGAATCCTTCTATTCCAAGTCTAGAATTTGTGAGCGGAGAATGTTCCGAACATGTGTTATATTGATTTATCAATAAGCATTCTCTTCTTTATTCTCTAATTTATATCTCCTTCATTAATTTAATTAACTGAATGTTTGTATAAATATCAAAATAAAATTTTTGCTTCATAAATATCTTGCATGATTAATTACTTAACTAGTTATTTAATCAAGTTTTTATTTATCTGAAATTGGCTATTTATTCAAGTTTGCTAAAGTTTGTAGTATACTAGGATTGACGATCCTAGTGGAATAATTAGACAGGTGAGGCCGAAAAGGTATCCTATTGTGTAAGTATTTAGTAGACTTGTGCTGAGCAGTGAGGCCGAAAAGGTACCTTGGGTAGTAACTCTTAGTGAAAATGAGACTAAGAAGGTATTCTTAGTTAAGGATGGTAAATAGCTTAATTTAAATAGATATTGGTTTGATTAACAATTAGGGATTTAATCAACTTTAGGCTAAGTAGCTCACATCATTTAAGCAAGGAATAGGAAGTTCAATAGTTTTAATCTTAGTAGTAGTTTTAATTTAATTAACTTTATTTTAATCTTAGTAGTAGTAATAACTTTCTCCAACTTAGCAATCCTTTGGGTACGGTCCTCAAAAATACTTTGTTGTGGATATAAACTATATTAAAATTTGACCTGTACACTTGCAGACACCGCACTTCGCTTTCATATTTAATTTAATTTTCTTATGCCTCGACACACTCACACTGGGGTGTGGTCAACAATACTAACTAAACTAGGTGATAGGAGCTTGTGGTGTAATTTGCTGAGATTTAATGAAGAATAAAATCTAATAGACTTTGTGGTCCAATTTCACAAACCATTATCATAAACGAGGATGTCATGTTTGAAAAAGACAAGAATTGGGATTAGGATAATACGCATGAGGAAACCATTTTGTGTAATTTGAAGTGGGGTGAAGAAGTAGTTCCTATTGTCAAGATTGAAAAGGAGATTGGTTTTGACCTTGATGATGAAGAGGAAAATCTATCCTCTAACTCTATCTAAAAACCATGCTTTTACTGTGAATCAAGGAATAGAGAGCACTACAAGTTTGGATGAAAGACTATGAAACAAGGGAAGGATTTTCTAAAGAAGAAATTGATAAGGTTAAGTTTGTAGCTACTTAAATTAGTCTTATTCACTTTCAAGACACTATGAAAAGTAAAAATTGGAGGCGAGCGATGGATGAAAAAATAGAAGCAATAAACAAGGTACATTGGAATTAATAGATTTGCTTGAAGAAGGATAAAAGATTGGAGTTAACTGAGTTTATTAGATTAAATTTGAAGAAAATGAAAAAGTGAATAAACACAAGGCCAAGCTTGTAGTGAAGGAGTATGCATAACAAAATGGGGTGGATGACATAGAAGTTTTTACTTGAGACATGTAAATAGACAATTCAATGAGTGATAGCACTTGCAACTCAAAAGGTATAGTCCATATACTAACTAGACAAGTCAGCATTTTTTACATGGTAAGCTACATGAAAAGTTTTTTTGGAACAACCTTGTGGTTATGTGTAAAAGGGAGGTGAGCAAAAGGATTACAAGTAACTTTATAAGATTATATTTGATGAAAATGAAAAAGAGAATGAACACAAGGCCAAGCTTGTAGTGAAGGGTATGCATAACAACATGGGGTGGATGACATAGAAGTTTTTACACCTATGACATGTATATAGACAATACAATTAGTGATATCACTTGCGTCTCAAAAAGGATGGCCCATATACTAACTAGACAAGTCAGCATTTTTTATAAGGTGAGTTGCATGAAATATTTTGTGGAACAATATTATGGTTATGTGTAAAAGGGAGGTGAGCAAAAGGATTACAAGTTAAAAAAGGCCCTTTACAAGCTTAAGAAAGTTTCATGAGCTTGGTAAAAGTGCATACAAGCTCACTTCATTAATGTCTCATTCGGTTACTGTTGGTGATGAGGAGGAGCAGAGGAAGGAAACTGTAACAGCCCGATTTTAGCTAAATCAGAATAGTGGTTTTGAAACCATAAATCTTAGGTCGTAAAATTATTTTAATATTATTTTTTGTCTTTATAGCATGTGAATATGTATGTGTGAAAATTTTGTCTGCTAATTTTATCGTTTAATAGCTCAATTTGAGAAAAAGGACTTAATCGCGTAAAATACAAAAGTTGCATTCTATTTGTTAAAAGTGTCTATTTGCTATGGCTTATTAAATGTGAATTCCTTATATTTTAAATATACCATTGATAGTGGGAATGGATATAAATGTGTATGTATTTGATGTTTATTAAATGTTTATTATTAAAGTTAAAATTGTAAATTAGTTAATTAAGTTATATTAATTAAAAAAAGCCAAACTAAGCTTCATTTTCTTTCTTTCTTGGCCGAATATTGATGACAATAAAAGCTATGGATGTTTTTTAGGGTTCGGTCAATTGGGAGCTTAATTGGTAAGTGTTTTTAGCTCGATTTTTGATGATTTCTATGTTTTGTGATAGTTACTTTGAATACTAACTAGCCCGTACCCTAATTTATGAAATTGTTGATAATTTTGTGAAGTGCCATTGTTGACTTTATGAGCTTTGTGATGTTTAATGATAGATTATGAAGGTTTAATGATGATATACAAGTTTTGTTAAGTGATTTTTGACAAAAATGTCAATTAGGGATTAAATTGTGAAAAGTGCAAAATGTGTGGTTAAATGTGTTTAATAATGAACAATATGGGCTGTTATAGAGTCTATAAACATTCGGCTAGCTTGGGTGTAATTGATATTTTTGAATTTTGTGTATTTATGAAATAGGGACTAAATTGAATAAATGTGTAACTTTAGGGGATAAAGTGCAAAAATGCCCAAATATGTATTTTTGGATTAAATTGAATGTGTTGATGAATAAAATAGTTAATTTTGAATGTATATAGATCAAGAATGAAAGAAAACGGATTTAGATTGGGGAAAATCAAAAGTTGACGAATAGTCGATTCAGTCCCTTTATTCCGACTACGAGGTAAGTTCATATGCAAATAAATGTTTTTAAATTGAATTATATGTGTTTATTTGTCATTGAAATGTTATGAATTTTAAATGAGCAATTACGAGTAAGAATCGATAGAGTTACAACATCTGAGAGTCCCGTACGGACCTTAGGAATAGAATAGGATACGAATTTCATGACATTAGGTTATCGAGATGTGATTACATGTAAGACCATGTCTGGGACATTTGCATTGTATTGAGCTTACGTGTAAGACCATGTCTGGGACATTGGCATCGTTAATCGATTTCGTGTAAGAAACTGTCTGGGACAGTGGCATCGATATGTTATAATATGTAAGACCATATCTGAGATATGGCTTTGTATGAGCTTATGCGATTTTTCAAGTATCCTTAACGATTTTGATCAGTTCAATGGGAAAATTCAAGTCAAGAAAGAATATATGAATGAATTAAGTGACTCAGGTACGTACGAGATTCATATGAGTATTGAAAAGGGAAGGATTTAATGAATTCAAGTATGATATTTAATATGTGTATAATGAGAAAGGTTTGTGAACTTGAATGTGTATTTAAATGTGCTTATTCATATCTTGCTAAATTGATGGAAATGATATTGTTTCATAAGATAATTTATTTGTGTATGGCTTACTAAGCTTTTAAAGCTTACTGTGTTTATTTTTCACTATTTTATACATAATCGAAGCTAACTCGGACTCGGGGATCGTCGGGAAACATCATCACACTATCGATCATCTCGTTGGTACTTTTGGGAGCTTTGTATATGTGGTATATGGCATGTATAGGCTAGTGTCATCTTGGTATGTTTTGAGTTATGATTATAGGCATAAGATTTGGCTTGTAAATGTTGGTATGTATGGCCATTTAAGTTGGCCTGAATTATATGTTTGGTAAGTGATATATGTGATGTATATAATGCCTTTTATGTTGGCTTGTTTTGGAATGTTCGCCCTAGTTGTTGATATAGCTAAATGGTTGTTCGTTTAGTTAATTATTAGATGATATGTTAATGCTTGGAAGATTGGCATATTGTGGTTTGATTTTGAGATGATAATATGATGCAATTTGTGGCATGTTATAGATGATAATTTGATGAGGAAATGCATTTAGAACTTAAGTAAGTCTTGATGATTTTGGCATATTAATTTGGTATGTTTTTTAATATGGAATTGAGTAGTTGAAATGGTTGTGGATAGATGGCATGATATGTGAATAGAATAGCATGTTTTGGTTGCTAAAATATGTATTGAAATGGTACCATATGGGTTGCTTTGTGTGCATGAAAGTAGGGTGGCAAATTGACTTTACAAATGGCCTATTTTTGTCCACAGGGGCAGAGACACGAGCATGTGTCTCAACCATGTGCGACACACAGTCATGCTATAGGGCCGTGTGTCCCCTGGGGTAACCCTTCGAATTAAAGTCAGTATACCCTACATGTTTGGCACGGCCTAGACACACAGGCGTATCTACTGGTTGTGTGTGGCACACGAGCTGGCACATGGGCTTGTGGTTGGCTGTGTGACCCAAGTCAGTAACCCCTCCAGTTTTCCCACGACCATAGCATATGGGCGTGTCCTCGGTCGTGTGGTACAAGTTAGTATGTATGCCCTGTTTTCACACGGCCTGTGACACGGGCGTGTCTGGTGACCGTGTGAGGCACACAGCCTGTTCACACGGGCGTGTGACCCTTATATGTTTGAAAATTTTCTAAGTTTCTCAAATTTTGCAAATGTTATCGGTTTAGTCTCGAACCACTTCTAAGTATGTTTTAAGGTTTCGTAGAGCCTTACAAGGGATATTGTGAATGTTTTGAATGGTTTTGAGTAAGAATGTATAAATGTATGTGAATGACGTGTGTTATCCGTTAATGCCTTGTAACCCTATTTTGGTGACAGATACAGGTTAGGGATATTACATTTAATTGGTATCAGAGCTACGGTTTAGTCTATTTTAGGAGTAATGTAGCGTTTGAGAGTCTAACTATACATGTCATATATAAAAATTGCGATATTGTGATGATTCCTGACAGTTAAAATGTGTTTTTGTATAGAAAATGGATCCCAATCGAGCCGTAGCTGATGATGTTGAAAGTAATGCACCCGCTCCCGCTCAAGAGGTAGTGCAGTCTAATTCTAGACTCGTAACTAGTAGCCAAAGGGGAGAGGCTAAGCAAACCTTCTTCCAATGATGAGTGAGTGGTTCACGGAGTTTATTCGAATGATTCCGACTACTCAACAACCTCCACCCCCACATGTTCCTCAACAAGTCCCTATTGTGCCACAAGTGATAAATCCAATTCGATTAAGTAAGCCACCTGTTGATAAGATTCGGAAACACGGGGCTGAAGAGTTCCTGGCTAAAGTTGATAATGATGCTGAGAGAGCTGAGTTCTAGCTCGATAACACGATCAGAGTATTTGATGAATTGTTCTGTACTCCAGATGAATGTATAAAATATGTGGTATCTTTACTTAAAGATAATGCATGCCATGGGTGGAAAATGTTGACATCGGTGGTTCCTAAGGAATGAGTTACTTGGGAATTCTTCCAATCTAAATTCCAAAAGAAATACATAAGTCAGTGATTTCTCGATCAGAAACATAAACAATTTTTAGAGTTCAAATAAGGTTGAATGACTGCTACTGAGTAAAAAAGAATTTGTACGATTGAGCAAATATGCTCGAGAATATGTGTCTAGTGAAGAGATCATGTGTAAACGATTCATAGACAGGTTGAATGAGGATATAAAACTGTTAGTCGGGATACTTGAATTGAAAGAATTTGTTGTTCTAGTTGAGAGGGCTTGTAAAGCCGAGGATTTCAGCAAAGAAAAGAGAAAAGTTGATTTTGAAGCAAGAGATTCAAGAAAGAGAACTAGTAAATCTTATCAGTCTGTATCGAAGAAGTTTTGAGACTCATTTAATCGTTCTAATACACCAGTGGGACATTCAAACAGAGATCGAGTAAGACAACAGTCGAGCTTCAAAGCTCTTGCTACTTCGATAGCTAGTGTTGGGAGTGCGAGACCTAATCGACCTGAATGTAAACATTATGGTAAACGGCATCCTGGTGATTGTAGGTTGAATGATAAAGCTTGTTTTAAATGTGGATAACTAGGTCATTTTATCAATGATTGTCTAGAGTTGGCTGAGCAAGATATAGTACAGAAGATGAGGCCGAGTAGCACTTCAGTGAGAGGTAGACAACCCAAAAACATGGGAAATGTGAGTGGTAGCCAGAAAGCAACTAAAGACTCTGTTGTGAGGTCAGATGCGAGAGCACCTGCATGAGCCTACGCTATTCTCGCTCGTAAACAAGCGTCATCTCCAGACATCATTACTCTTACTTTTACTTTATATGATACTAAAGTTATTGCATTGATAGATCCAAGATCAACTCATTCGTATATATGTGTGAATTTAGTTTCCAGTAAGACTTTGCCTGTAGATTCTACTGAATTTGTAATTAGAGTATCGAACCCCTTAGGCAAGTGTGTATTGGTTGATAAAATGTGCAAGAACTGTTCATTGATGATTCAAGATATTTTTCTTCTGGCTGATCTGGTGTTGTTACCATTTGATGAATTTGATATAATTCTGGGTATGGATTAGTTAATGCGGCATGATGCTATTGTGAATTGCAAATGAAAAATGATTGATCTGAGATGTCAGAATAATGAGATTATCTAGATTGAATCAGATGATTTGAATGGCTTGCCAACAATGATTTCATTGATGTTAGCTCAGAAATATGTAAGAAATGGTTATGAAGCTTACTTTGCTTATGTGCTAGATACGAAAGTGACTGAAAAGAATATCGAATCAGTACCAGTTGTGTGTGAGTATTCAGATGTGTTTCCTAAAGATTTATCGGGTTTGCCACTGATCCGATAGGTTGAGTTTGGCATTGAGTTAATGCTGAGTACAACGCCAATATTGATAGCTCCGTACAGAATGGCTCTGACAGAGTTAAAAGAATTGAAATCTCAGTTGCAAGAACTGACGAATCGAGGTTTTGCAAGACCGAATTTCTCGCCTTGGGATAGTCCTGTGTTGTTTGTGAAAAAGAAATATGGCACGATGAGAATGTGTATTGACTACAGACAGTTGAATAAAGTGACAATCAAGAACAAATACCCTCTACCGTCAATTGATTATTTGTTTGACCAATTGAAAGGGGCTACAGTGTTTTCAAAGATAGATTTGAGATCGGGCTATTACTAGTTGCGAGTTAGAGAATTTGATGTGCCGAAGACTGCATTCAGAACGAGGTATGGTCATTATGAATTCTTAGTTATGCCTTTCAGACTAACGAATGCACCTGCTATCTTTATGGACTTAATGAATCGGATTTTCAGACCGTACCTAAATCGATTTGTTGTTGTGTTCATAGATGATATTTTGATATATTCACGAGATGAAACTGAGCATGCCGAGCATTTGAGTATTGTGTTGCAGACTCTGCATGATAAGAAGTTATATGCAAAGTTCAGTAAATGTGAATTTTGGCTGCGTGAAGTCGATTTTCTAGGGCATATTGAGTCATCATCAAGTATTTGAGTAGATCAGAGTAAGATTTTGGCAATATTGGATTGGAAGCCTCAAGAAATGTATCCGAAGTCCAAAGTTTTTTGGGACTCACCGGTTATTACATTCGTAAAAGGTTTCTCAATGATTGCAACTCTGTTGACGAGATTACTTCAGAAAGATGTTAAGTTTGAGTGGTCGGACAAGTGCCAAAAAAGTTTTGATCAGTTGAAAGCTTTATTGACCGAAGCTCTAGTGTTAGTACAGCCAAAATCAGGTAAATAATTTTTCATTTATAGCGATGCATCGTTAAATGGTTTGGGCTGCGTTTTGATGCAGGAAGGCAAAGTTATAGCTTATGCCTTGAGACAGTTGAAGACACATGAAAAGAATTACCCGACGCACGATTTAAAGTTAGCAGTCATTATGTTTGCATTGAAGATTTGGCGCCATTATTTGTTTGGTGAGAAATGCCATGTTTATTCAGATCATAAGTGTAACACCCCTATCCCGTATCCGTTGCCGGAATAGGTAAAGGGGCATTACCGGACTTGAAACTCATATCAAAACAGTAAAAAAATTTCATTTTCTTGAAGTAAAGATCATTCAATTGGATAATTGCTAGACACAACCAGGGATAAAATTTAAAAAAACTTATAAAAGTAAACATTCATAAGATGTCATATTCGCATAGCTTATATACATTAACCAAAATATCCTCCCACTACTAGTCTATTCTATACAAGCCATAGGATAATCCAAAACATAGCAGTACCAAACAGTGGATAGTGATAGTGTGACTAGTTGCTGACGATCCCCGAGCTTGTAGCTTCCAAATGAGATCTATAAAACAGAGGAAACAAAGTAAACGGAGTAAGCATTACAATGCTTAGTAAGTTTTAAGCAGTGTCAACAGATAACAATCAAATTATAACATAGTTGTTCGTATTTTTATTTCACTCTTCCTTCGGGCATACCATCCCTTTACCGAATATGCACATCTCATCATATATAATAGGCAGATAAATTCTCACTTGATAGTGATCTCTTATAAACATAGGTACATTACATATTTTCACCTAACTTTCCACATTGACCAAATGCACAATAATCATAGAACAGTCTTATTGCTTTACTCACATGTACATCACATAACGACCTTGTGATTTAGTCCAAATCAAGCTTAAATATAATCTCAAAATACATACCTGACCAACTTAACGCATTGAACATATTTATTACCAATTGTTACTGTGAAGTCGTATAATCTTATGCTTTACTCGAATCTTCAGCGAAACCTTTAGCTCGAATAGTCCCCACACGTAGTTATCGGGTCTTACCCGGACAAAATCTCCACACGTAGTCATCGGGTCTTACCCGGAATATATTTCCAAGTTTCATGTACATTTAATCACATGTTACAACATTCACATCGACTGTCATATTTGTAATTCATTTGCCTCATCAAATATCTAATAATACACACCTTTCACATTTGGTCATTCGGCCACAATATACACACATCTCCTACATATTTCACATTAGCCATTCGGCTTTACCAAATATACATATCTCATATATATTTCACATTAGCCATTCGGCTTTACCACATATATATATCTCATACATATTTCATATTAGCCATTCGGATTTACCACATATACATATCTCATACATATTTCACACTAGCCATTCGGCTTTACCACATATACATATCTCATACATATTTCACCCTAGCCATTCGGCTTTACCACATATACATATCTCATATATATTTCACACTAGCCATTCGGCTTTACCACATATACATATCTCATACATATTTCACACTAGCCATTCGGTTTTACCACACATATATATATTTGTCTTGTACATCAATTTCAGCAATAGCTTATAAGCAACTCAAATAGTTTCATCAATGTTTACAACAAAATCACATATTCACTACAAGCTATTTTCCTAAGCAATAGTCACTAAATTATTTATAACTGGAGCTAAAAAACTAAAAATCAATTTCCGTTAATTTTCCCTGAATATAGACTCATATATCTTCCATCCATAAAATTTTCAGAATTTTAGGTTTGGCCAATCAATACCAGATTTTTCTTAAAGTTTCCCCTGTTTCACTATTTGACTAATCTGACCAGTCTTCACTACGAATCAAATTTCTCATTGTACAGAATTCAAAATATATTATATTTGATTTCATTTGAAACTAGACTCATTAAGGAGTCTAAGCATATAAATTTTATCTTGTAACCATTTTTGTACAAATTATAGTGATTTTCTAAAAACAGAACAGGGGATTTCGGAGTTATTCTGACACTGTCTCACACAACTTTAAATATCTCTTTATAGGAAATTTATTTGCTTACACGGTCTCTTTTATAAGAAACTAGACTAATTAATTTTTGATTACATATTTTATTCAGCCTATAATTCCACACCAAAAATTTATAGCGATTTTCTAAAATCACGTTACTGCTGCTGTCCTAATCAAATTATTACAATTTGCTCTTAAATTTCCAAGTCCAAACACTTATGAACTTACCATTTGAGTTTAAGACATATCATGGCCACATCATATCTTATTAAATCAACTCATTACGTCCTATTATGATTGAATTTACTCAACGTTTAATCACTTAAAACTTACCTCGGAAGTGGTCGACGACTAGATATCCACGGCTATTCGTTTACTTTCTCTTTTCCCCTAGCCGACTTTGATCCTCTTTGCTCTTAAGCTTAAGTAAAACAATAGATTTGCTTAAGTACTTAACTAATATTATTCACTTAACAATCACATTTGGCAATCACATATCATTTAATCTACATCTAAAACAATAGATTTCAATATGTATCATATTTAATAAAACATGCCATGATTCGATTTCATGCTTATTTAATTTATATCTAATTCACATTCACAAGTAAAGAGTCACTTAATTTATCATGCTTCCTTATACATGAATTTAATCATATTGCCGAATGTCCTTATGTGTACATGGTACATACATAAGGCATATATATATATACCTATATATGACCATTACAATTTAAACATTTAATCATAATCGGCAAGCTTTATTTCAACTATTTAAGCTGCAAACATCAATTAACAAACAAACATTATCAACCCATTTTTATTACACGTTTTCCCCAACTTAACACCCCCAAATTATCAAACTTTAACAAGTTTAAAACTCATCTAATGACCATTTATAAACTAAGACATCAACCATTCAAATTCAACTCATCACAACATGGCCGAATACACATTTCTCCTACTTCCATTCTAAATAAAAGTTTATCAAGCTTCCATCTTCATTTAACTATGTACCATTTAGAACTATCAATACTTTACACCCTTTAACAAATTATAATTAATTGCCAAATGCATCTTTGACAATTTAAACCACACAACTCAAATTCTTACAATTTAAGCTTAGAAATTTCTATTCATGTAAATTTTAGCAACATGGAGTCCATTAAACACTCCAAAATTCCATTTGAACAACAATTGTTCAACCTTCTAGCATAATTTCAATCTGGACAGGAAGCATTATTTAACATTCAGGCTGTTTTATTAGACCATCCGAATAGCTTAATTAACACCAATTTATAGCCCCTTGAACAATGAATTAAACCCATTCGATTAGCAACAAAAACTAATATTCAACAACCATTGTTTTCTTTTATTTCAAACATGCAGCAGACCAATTCCTCCACATATTACAGCACATTCAAATCAGCATTTACATGCTGGAACAATTTGTTTTCAAGCTGCAGTTTCCAGCAGTCATTTATGCAGTTAATTGTCAAATTGTTACGTCACTACTAACAACTGAAACTTAGTAAGAATAACATAATATTTTAGCTATTAGACTCAATTTATCAACCCCTAATCGGCATGAAAATAGAACCATTAATTTGTTCAAATTTTGGACAGCATAACGAAGACACAAAATTGGACAGTAGTAATTTTTACAACTAATCAAAGAGCTTTTCTTTTCTACAACCCGCATTCATGCCTTCCAACCACAATCCATCATCATTTTTCTTTACAACAAAGTTAAAGATAGAGGGGAGCTTAGAAAACTTACCAACTTAGGATACAACTCTTAAACAAGCTAAATCCTTAGTTTCCTTCAACTTGCAAACTGTCTCCATTTTTCTTTTTGTTGCAGCCCTCTTCTTCTTCTTCGATGGATTACCGAGTTACTTGAAATTTCAGCTACCTAACTAGCTAAAATCATAGTTTTTCCTCCTTCTAGCCATCTTCTAAGCCAAAAATTAAAGCAACCAAACTTTCTTCTTCCTCCCTCAAGTCACGGCAATGGAGGAGCAAGGGTGAGACAACTTTGGTTTCTCCTCCCATTAACTAGTATTTTATTATTTCTCACACAACATTTTAACACAAAATGTTTATAATATGTTTTAACCCCTAGCATGGCCGGCCACTACCTAACATTTTGGGTAATTTGACATGCAAGTACAAGCATTTCCTAACATGCATTAATAGATCCTAATAGATTAACCTATCACATTTCAAAAGTGTCACACATAAGTCCTATTTAATAAAATTCACTTTCAATTAACAAAATTCAAACATGAAATTTTCACACATGCATATATACATATAATAAGCATCAAGTATGACGGTTAATTATTTTTATGACTCGGTTTTGTGGTCCCGAAACCACTTTCCGACTAGGGTCACATTAGGGGTGTCACAATAAGAGTTTGAAATATCTTATGACTCAGAAAGATTTGAATTTGCGACAACGGAGGTGGCTAGAATTGCTAAAAGATTACAAGCTAGTGATTGACTATCATCCGGGAAACACAAATGTAGTTGCTAATGCATTAATCCAGAAATCTTTGTTTGCTCTACGTGTAATGAATACTCAGTTGGCTCTATCTATGACAGTTCGATTTTAGTTGAATTGAAAGCGAGATCGTTGTTTGTACAACAAATTTGTGAAGCTCAGAAGGTTGATAATGAAATGTTAGCAAAAAAAGCTCAATGTGATTCGAACCTTGATTTAGAATTTCAATTTGATTCCAATGATTGTTTAAGATTCAGAGGTTGAATATGTGTTCTAAGAACTTCAGAGTTGATTCAGACGATTTTGAATGAAGCACATAGTAGTCATTTATCTGTTCATCCAAGAAGCACGAAAATGTATAATGACTTGAAACAGCTTTATTGGTGGTATGGTATAAAACGCGAAATTTCAAAATTCGTTTCTAAATGTTTAATTTGTTAGCAAATTAAAGCTGAGCATCAGGTACCATCTGGTTTATGATTCCCGAGTGGAAATGGGATAGAGTAACTATGGATTTTGTTTCAGGTTTGCCCCTATCTCTGAGTAAGAAAGATGCAATCTTGGTTATTATTGACTGGTTGACAAAATCAGCTCATTTTTTTCTGTACGAACAAACTATTCTCTTGAAATGTTAGTTGCGTTGTATATCTCCGAGGTTGTGAGATTCACAGAGTACCTATTTCTATTGTTTCGGACAGAGATCCGAGGTTCACATCGAGGTTTTGGAAGAAACTGCAAGATGCACTAGGTACAAAACTACATTTTAGTACTGCATTTCACTCGCAGACAGATGGTCAATCTGAGCAAGTTATACAGATACTCGAGGATATGTTAAGATGTTGTATTCTTGAGTTTGAAGGTACGTGGGAAAATATTTGTCGTTGATTGAATTTGCGTATAACAATAGCTTTCAATCGAGTATAAGGATGGCACCATAAAAGGCTTTATACGGTCGTAAATGTAGAACATTGTTGTACTGGACTGAACTTAGCGAAAATAAGATTCACGGGGTCGATCTGATTAGAGAAACAGAAGAAAATGTGAAAGTGATCGGTGATAGTTTAAAAGTAGCGTTAGATCGTCAGAAATCATATGCAGACTTGAAATGAAAAGATATTGAGTTTCAGATCGGGGATAGAGTGTTTCAGAAAGTATCTCCGTAGAAGAAAATACTTCGATTTGGTCGTAAAGGCAAATTGAGTCCGCGATTCATTGAACCTACGAGATTATCGAGCGAGTCGGACCAGTTGCATATCGGCTAGCATTGCCATCTGAGTTAGAAAAGATTCACAATGTATTCCATGTATCGATGCTAAGAAGATACAAATCTGATCCTTCGCATGTTATTTCCCCAACCGAAATTGAGATTCAATCAGATTTATCGTATAGTGAATAATCGATTCGAATTCTAGCTCGTGAGATCAAAGAGCTAAGAAATAAAAGAATAGCATTAGTAAAAGTATTATGGCATCGACACGGGGTTGAAGAAGCTACGTGGGAACCTGAGGATGCTATGAGAAAGCAATATCCAAACCTATTCGCTGGAAAGATTTTTGGAGACGAAAATCCCTGAGAGGGGGAGAGTTGTAACGGCCCGGTTTTAGCTAAATCGGAATAGTAGTTTCAGAACCACAAATCTGAGGTTGTAAAATTATTTTAATATTATTTTTGGTGTTTATAGAATGCGAATATGTATGTGTGAAAATTTTGTGAGCTAATTTTATCGTATAATAGCTCAATTTGAGAAAAAGGACTTAATCGCGTAAAATGCAAAAGTTGCATTCTATTTGTTAAAAGTGTCTATTTGCTATGGCTTATTAAATATGAAGTCCTTATGTTGTAAATAGACCATTGATAGTGGGAATGGACATAAATGTGTATGTATTTGATGTTTATTAAATGTTTATTATTAATGTTAAAATTGTAAATTGGTTAATTAAGTTATATTACTTAAAAAAAAGCCAAAATAAGCTTCATTTTCTTTCTTTCTTGGTCGAATATTGATGAAAAGAAAAGCTATGGATGTGTTTTAGGGTTCGGTCAATTGGGAGCTTAATTGGTAAGTGTTTTTAGCCCGGTTTTTTATGATTTCTATGTTTTTGTGACCGTTGCTCTGAATACTAGCTACCCCGTACCCTAATTTCTAAAAATTTTGATAATTTTTTGAAGTTCCATTGTTGAATTTATGAGCTTTGTGATGTTTAATGATAGATTATGAAGGTTTAATGATGATATACAAGTTTTTGTTAAGTGATTTTTGACAAAAATGTCAATTAGGGATTAAATTGTGAAAAGTGTAAAATGTGTGGTTAAATGTGTGAAATATTAACAAATAGAGTCTATAAAAATTCGGCTAGCTTGGGTGTAATTGAAATTGTTGAATTTTGTGTATTTATGAAATTGGGACTAAATTGAATAAATGTGTAACTTTAAGGGCTAAAGTGTAAAAATGCCCAAATATGTATTTTTGGATTAAATTGAATGTTTTGATGAATAAAAGAGTTAATTTTGAATGTATATAGATCAAGAACGAAAGAAAACGGATTTAGATTGGGGAAAATCAAAAGTTGATGAATAGTCGATTCAGTCCCTTTATTCCGACTACGAGGTAAGTTCATATGCAAATAAATGTTTTTAAATTGAATTATATGTGTTTATTTGTGTGACAGCCCGAAAGTGACCCTATTCGGGAAGTGGTTTCGGGACCACAAAACCAAGTCATAAAAATAATTAACCGTCATATTTGATGCTTATTATATGTATATATGCATGTGTGAAAATTTCATATTTGAATTTTGTTAATTGTAAGTGAATTTTATTAAATAGGACTTATGTGAGAAAATTTAGAAATGTGCTAGACAAATGTAAAGTGGCCTATTAATGCATGTTATAAAAATGATGGGGTTGCATGTCAAATTACCCAAAATTTGAGCTAGTGGCCGGCCATGCTATGGGTTAAAATGTATTATAAACAATTTTATGTTAGTGTTTTATGTTAGGAACAATAAAATAAAGAACATGGGTAATAAAATAATAGTGGTTAGTAGGAGGAGAAACAAAAAATTAGCTAGGTTGCTCCTCCATTGCCGTGAATTGAAGGAAGAAAACAAAGAAAAAAAAATGTGTTCATCTTTTAACATCCTTGGCCGAAAATGCTAAGAAGAAGGGGGAAGGGGAAGCAAATATTCGACCACTCCTTCTAGTCTTGAATAAGGTATGTAATTCATGGTAGCTTTTGGAACTGTTGAATGTATTAAGCTAGTTACTAAGTCCCTTAGTTAGCCCATGTCCAAATTTTGGATCTTGTTGGTAACATGAGTAATCGGTCATGAGATGATGTTCAAGAAATGGTTGTTGTTCATGTTATTTGGATGAGTAATGTATGTGTTTTGAATTGATGGAATGGAAAGGATGCTTTAATTGTGTTATGAACAATTAAATGTTAAATTAAGGTTTGCTAAGCTAGCTATTGAGGTGAAGTGCAAATGTTAGTATTTGATTACTAGTGTATATATGTGTATTAGCCGAGTTTTGAACTTGAAACAAAATGGTATTTAGTCAATACAAGTAACCATATTTGTAGAATGTATTAAGTATATAATCGGCCTCAACTTAGACATGCATATTCGGCCACATGAATGAATACATAGGTTGATGTTGTACGTTCGGCTATAGGTAAGCATATTGATAGCTTTATCTTGACTTAGAAAATCGGCTAAAGGAGAATATTGGCTAATATGTTGAATTTGATTCATGATTTCATACATATATGACTCTAATGCCTAATATATATGGGCTAAGTACCTTGAATTTCTCTTTGATGTTCAAAATGATTAAATCAATTTATTTGTTAAATTAAGCTCAAGAGCAAAGGGGAACTAAATCCGATAAAGGAAAGGAAAAGGTGATCGAATAGCCGTTGAAATCGTTCGACAACATCCGAGGTAAGTTTTCGAGTAATGGAACTTAGATTATGATTCGATTAGGTCAAGACATATAAGCATGACAAATAAACGGTGATATAATGATTCTACTTGAATTATATATTGAGGTGATTAGTTTATACCTATGACGGGTAGCCGAATGTGTATAGAGATCATGTTATAAAGCCAATCAAAATCATGCTCTTTGTATGTGGCTATTGAGCCGAAATTGGTAAGTGTGATAAGTGTCTTGTGTTTGAGCTTTAGTAATGAAAATGAAATATGGATGTGTCATGATTTATTGATATATGTGCATGGTTATTCGAATGATATCCGGGCTAAGTCCCGAAGGCTTTTGTGCGAGTTGCTATATCCGGGCTAAGACCCGAAGGCATTTGTGCTAGCGACTATATCCGGGCTAAGTCCCAAAGGCATTTATGCTAGTGACCATATCCGGGCTAAGACCCGAAGGCATTTGTGCGAGTGGTTATATCCGGATAAATCCCGAAGATACTTGGGTTTGGAAGTGAGCGATCTTGCTGTAATAATTTCAATTAATACGCTCATAACATCCAAACGATAAGGTATGTTTCGTATATGCATCGGAAAAGTCGATTCGTTTTAAATAGTATTCGTTCAATTGATTAACGAACTTTCGGCCTTTAGTTAGGTTTGATACCTTGTGTATGAATATATTGATTGAAGCGTGAAGTAAGTATGATTATATTCATTTAGCCATATGAATGTTATACCTTAGCCGAACTAATTTCATTATTCAAAACTTACTAAGCATTAAATGCTTATTCCGTTTCTTTGATTCTCTGTTTTATAGATTTTGGTTCGTCAGCTATCGGACTTGGGATTGTCGAAGTCGAAGTCGTCCACACTATCAAAGCCCTTTTGGTACTCTTTTAGTTGAACTCTGAAAATGGCATGTATAGGACCGCCCTTTTGTTGTTGGTCATGTACCTTTTGGTATTGTATAAATTTGGATAGCCATGCGAAAATGGCTTATATATCTTAAGCATAGCATTATAATCATTTTGTATATTGTTCGTTGAGTGGTATGGAAATGCTTGGTAATGATTAGCCATTGGAATGGTTAATCACGATCATTTTAGTGCTATGTACGACAAATGGCTAGTTGATCCATGGAAAATCATGAAATAGGTATAGTCTACCTTAAAAAAACAGATGCTGACAGCAGCAGTGATGTGAATTTGAAAAATCACTAAAAATAGTAGGAATGAAATTAAATAGAGAATAAATTATGTAATCGAACCCTGATGAGTCTATTTTCATATGGAAGAAACAAAACAATCATATGAGCCGTATTTTAAGGGATGTTTAAGTTTTCGTGAAACAGGGCCAGAGCGATTTCTGGATCCCCTGTTCTGACTTTGGAAATTCACTATAAATTAACCAGAGATAATTAGAAGTCATGCCCTATATGTACAGATTCCTTTTCGAGTCTAGTTTCTTTAGAAATAAACAGCATAAGTATTGAAGCCCTGTACAGGAAGATATCTAAGTCGTAATGCATGAAGGTCAGAGTAGTCAAACCCTGTAACAGGGGAGACTTTAACTAATAAACTGTACTAATTGGCCTGACCAAAAATTCTAGAAAAAAACTTGTAGATGGATATATGAGTCTAGTTTCAGAGAAAATTTACGGAATCAGTTTTCGAGTTTTGGAACTTGAGATATGATTTTTAAGGTGACAGTGACGCAGTTAGCCAGCTTGTCTAGAAATGGTAAAATGAACTGTATAAATAAGTGAATTAAGTCCGTTAACACCTCGTGTCCGACTCCGGAAAAGGTCTCGGGTACGGGGTGTTACAATTTGTCATTGAAATTTTATGAATTTTGAATGAGCAATTACGAGTAAGAATCGATAGAGTTACGACATCTGAAAGTCCCATACGGACCTTAGGAATAGAATAAGATACGAATTTCATGACATTAGGTTATCGAGATGTGATTAAATGTAAGACCATGTCTGCAACATTGGCATCGTTAATCGATTTCGTGTAAGACCTTGTCTGGGACAGTGACATCGATATGTGATAACATGTAAGACCATATATGGGATATGGCTTTGTACGAGCTTATGTGATTTTTCGAGTATCCTTAACGATTCCGAACAGTTCAATGGGAAAAATCAAGTTAAGAAAGAATATGTGAATCAATTAAGTGACTCAGGTACATACGAGATTCATACAAGTATTGAAAAGGGAAGTATTTGATGAATTCAAGTATGATATTGAATATGTGTATAATGAGAAAGGTTTCTGAACTTGAATGTGTATTTAAATGTACTTATTCATATCTTGCTAAATTGATGGAAATGATATTGTTTCATAAGATGATTTATTTGTGTATGGCTTACTAAGCTTTTAAAGCTTACTGTGTTTATTTTTCACTGTTTTATAGATAATCGAAGCTAACTCAGACTCAGGGATCGTCGAGAAACATCATCACACTATCGATCATCTCGTTGGTACTTTTGGGAGCTTTGTATATATGGTATATGGCATGTATAGGCTAGTGTCATCTTGGTATGTTTTTAGTTATGATAATAACCATGAGATTTGTATTGTAAATGTTGGTATGTATGGCCATTAAGTTGGCTTGAATTATATGTTTGATAAGTGATATAGGTGATGTATATAATGCCTTATATGTTGGTTTGTTTTGGTATGTTTTCCATAGTTGTTGATATAGCTAAATGGTTGTTCATTTGGTTTATTATTAGATGATGTATTAATGCTTGGAAGATTGGCATATTGTAGTTTAATTTTGAGATGATGAGATGGTGCAATTTGTGTCATGTTATAGATAATAATTTGATGAGGAAATGCATTTAGAACTTAAGTAAGTCTTGATGATTTTGGCATATTAATTTGGTATGTTTATGAATATGGAATTGAGTAGTGGAAATAGTTGTGGATAGATGGCATGATATGTGAATAGAATAGCATGTTTTGGTTGCTAAAATATGTATTGAAATGGTACCATATGGGTTGCTTTGTGTGCATGAAAATAGGGTGGCAAATTGGCTTTACGAATGGCTTATTTTTGTCTACACAGCTAGAGACACGGGCGTGTGTCTCAGCCGTGTGCGACACACAATCATGCTACACGGCTGTAGAGTCCCCTGGTGTAACCTTTCAAATTAAAGTCAGTATACCCTACAGGTTTAGCACGGCCTAGACACACAGGCATGTCTACTGGTGGTGTGTGGCACACGGGCTGGAACATGGTCGTGTGGTCAGCCATGTGACCCAAGTCAGTAAACCCTCCAGTTTTCCCACGGCCATGGCACGTGACCGTGTCCTTGGTCGTGTGGTACAAGTTAGTATGTATGCCCTGTTTTCACACGGCCTGTGATACAGGCGTGTCTAGTGACCATGTGAGGCACACAGCCTGTTCACACGGGCATGTGACCCTTATATGTTTGAAAATTTTCTAAGTTTCTCAAAGTTTGCAAATGTTTTCGGTTTAGTCTCGAACCACTTCTAAGTGTGTTTTAAGGTCTCGTAGAGCCTTACGAAAGACATTATGAATATTTTGAATGGATTTTGAGTATGAATGTATAAATGTATGTGAATGTGGTGTATTATCCGATTATCCGATAATGCCTCGTAACCTTATTCTGGTGATGGATACGGGTTAGGGGTGTTACAAAAACAAAGAAACAGAACAAGGCAATAAGATGCAAGAAATATTTTTACTTGCTCACAAATGTGCAACAAGGGAGCTTATGGCTTTTTAGCCTATTTTGCTCATTTTTTCAATCAGAAAAAGAATACATTTATAACCAAATACATCAAAAAATACTTAATTAATCCCATTAATCAACATTGGGACTATTAAAACATTGTTTGTACACATAAACAAGCCACCTAAACTAGTCATTCAACACCTAACGTATCAAGCTATCATCAAGCTTGTTCATTTCCAACTAGCTTAATTATAATGAAACTAAACAAAAAAAAACCTTGTTGTTATAGCAAGCATATGTGCTGCAACATGTTTACAAAGTTGCATGCACTTCAACCAAAAATATCACAGTAGCATGGTTGGCCAATTTTCAACACTCGTCCTTAGACTCCATGCTGTGAATACTAATCATTTAACAATTTTTAAACTTGGCAGTCAAAAGATGCTTTGTTTCAAGCTGAACCTGCTCAAGCAGTACATTTTCAAACTTGGCCTCATTTTCAACCAAATTTGACTCACACAATTGACCATACCACTCTTTTATGCCAAAGATTTGTTCATCAAATGGAGTATTCTCCTCCTTCACAGTCTTAGTTGACAAAACATCTTGCCTTGTTCCCTTGTTCATTACAATCATGTTTCTTCTTACATATACAATTTACGAGTATAATTTGTTTGCCTTCAGTTTGCCATTTTGGCTTGCACCTACTTGAGCTTGCATTTAGACCGTCCACCACTTCGACTTGCACCCACTCGGGTTTACATTTAGACTGTCCGTCACTTCGGCTTGCAATTCGATAGGCTTACACTTTGATAGGCTCACACTTTGCTTATTGTTTTCAACAGGCTTGTACCTTTACAGCTCGCACTGAGCTTCCACATGTTGCTGAGCTCGCACCTTTGACAAACTCGTAGCTTTGCATACTGTCTTCAATAGGCTCGCAACTATACAAGGCTCGCACCTTTATAACTCGCTCACACCTTTGACAAACTCACATATCTTCAACACGCTTGCAACTATACAAGGCTCGCACCTTTACAACTCGCACTGACCTTCCACATGTTGTTGAGCTCGCACCTTTTGACAGACTCGCATCTTTGCATACTGTCTGCAATAGGTGTCTTTAATAGGCTCGCAACTATACAAGGCTCACACCACTTGCTGAGCTCGCAGCTCACACCCCTTGTTGAGCTCATAGCTCGCACCACTTGTTAAGCTTGTAGCTCGCAACATCTTGCTGAGCTCGCACCACTTGCTAAGCTCCTAGCTCACACATCCCGCTGAGCTCGCACATCTCGTTGAGCTCGCACCACTTGATAAGCTCACATACTTTCCTTGAAACTCCTCCTTCAGCGTATTCCAAGCTTATTTGGGAGTCTCTTAAGGTTGAGTTGATGTTGTCTTCTCTACAAGCAGTCCTTAATGACATGCTTTGACAACTTATTTCTTTTTAACAAGCAACGGAAACAAAAAATTAATACAAAAACATACCATTTGTTGAACAGCCCTTCAAAGATCATAAAAGCTCTGGTACCAATTATTGGCGATGAGGAGGAGCAAAGGAAGAAAACAAAGAAACAGAATAAGGCAAGAAGATGCAAGAAATATTTTTACTTGCTCAGCAAAGGAGTTTGTGGCTTTTTAGCTCATTTTGCTCATTTTTTCAATCAGAAAAACAATACATTTATAACCAAACATCACCAAATACTCAACTAATCCCACTAATCAGCATTGGGACTATTAAAACATTGCTTGTACACATAAACAAGCCACCTAAACTAGTAATTCAACACCTAATGTATCAAGCTGTCATCAAGTTTGTTCATTTTCAACTAGTTTAATTACAACGAAACTAAACAAAAAAAACCTTGCTATTACAGCAAGTATATGTACTGCAGCATGTTTACAAGCTGCATGCACTTCAACCAAAAATATCACAGCAGTATGGTTGGCCAATTTTCAACAGTTACAAGTGCAATAACATGAGGGAAAATTTTCTTTATTATGTATATATTACAATAGTTAGACATAAAATAAATATTAGTTAATATAATTTAAACTTGAAATTAGAAAGATAAATAATAACTCTAAAAGTAAGACCTCTTCAAAATAAGTGAATTTTTTCTTTCTCTTTGTTAAAAATAAATCATGGGAGTGGCAAAATATTACCAACTGAATTAGTTTATTGCTAAAAGACATACTAAAATATGTGTAAAAAATAATAATCCTACCAAATGTAACATAAGAGTTTTTGAAAAGTATGACCACCAACATACTTTGTTCTTTTAAGACAGACTAATGGCAAAGTATTAATCATAAGTTTGTATGTTGATCTTATTTTTACTGGAAATGATGAACTAATGTTTGCAGAGTTCAAAGATTTCATAAACCATGAGTTTAACATGAGAGATTTCGGAAAGATATATTTCCTTGGTTTTGAAGTGTTACAAAGATTAGAAGCTTGGGACAGATAAAAAGTCATTGCCTATAATCTAATTGTTCCTAGCTTTACGCTTACGAAGGATGAGGGTGAAGTTAAAGGTGGACAAGACTTACTATAAACAAGTTGTGGGTAATCTCATGCATCCCATAGCAACTCTATACCAGTTATGAGGTTCATGGTTAGTCTTATTAGTAGGTATATGGAGAATCCTATGGAGCTTCATTTACAAGCATCATAAAATAAAGTGTGTTGAGATACTTGAAGGAAACAACTTAGTTTGGAATTTTTATAAGAAGGGAGGCGATGATAAGCTCGTTTCTTACACATCATTTGCTGGAGATTTGGAAGATAGAAAGAGCACATGAGGCTATGTGTTTTTATTGAGCTTAGTAGCAGTGTCTTGGTCTTTAAACAAAACTAGAAAATCTATCACCACGGAGGCAAAATTTATTGTTGTTGATGCTTCTTATGCATGTCAAGTAGTTTAGTTGAAACAGGTCTTGCAAAAGCTAGATTCGAAACAATGCAAGACAACTATTATCCATTATGATAATAGTTCTACAATCAAACTTTACAAAGAATCCAACTATGCACTGAATAGCTTAAGAAAGCTAGTATTGTGAAATTGGTGCATTGTGCAATGCAAGAGCAATTGGCTAATGTGATGACTGTGAGAACTTTTAGAGTTCGTTCAAAGTCAGATATAAACCGTACGTACTTGGTTTAGGGGGAGAATTCTTAGGTTTTTGTTTTCTAGTCAATAAAAATCCCTATTTTATTGGGATTCATAGTTGTCACGGGAATTATGGGTAATTAATCCCATTATATCTGGTATGTTTGACTTAGGTTATGTATGTAATTTTAACTTAGATTGTAATGTAAGTCTGTACAATTATCGGTCGTTGATCTCATCATATCTGGTATGCTTGACTTAGGTTATGTATTTTTAACTTGGATTCTATGTAAGGCGATACATATAGCCAAGGGTTGTTTCAATTTCTATGCATAAAATTTCTCCTGTACTTTACTTTTTATAAGCTTTATTTAATTTACAACAGTTTCATGTTCTGAAAATCTTCACTATGCTTAAGGAGAAATTGGTTTAAAAAACCCACTTGCATGGTAAAGGCTTTCAATTCTTTTTCGTGATTTCTTCACGATGTAGAAAATTCATGAATATATTGATCTTCCAAGTGGTATTTTGATATGTAATTAAACCAGACGAGTCCCTGTAAGGGTTTTAGATTTTTCTTCTTTTTCTTAATAAATGTTGAACAAATTGAAATAAGTCGATTCTTTAAAACAATCACATGGTTCTAAATCTAATTATTGGTAAAATGATAATGAAAACCGGGTGTATGCCATTGAGATGAAGAGCCATAGTAATAACAAAGTCGAGAATTTTCATTTCAGAAGAATAATATACATATAAACAATGAGACACATGAACTAGGGGTTTATCTTGGTTCATGCAGCATTCTTAAAAACTGGCATTCAACGGGTTTGGATTTAAATTCCACCCAACGTCTAAACCCTTTTCCTTATTATTAAACTATGACCTAAAACGTAACAAAAAAGAAAGAACGTTAATGGTTGAGGCAACTCCTGGCTATAAAAAGAATCCCTGTAAAAAATTGAGGGGCAAATAGCACCCAATACAAGAAATAATTCCCACAGGTGTTTTTCGATCATGATTCACTGATTAACCATTAATCGAACTTCTCTTGGAAAGGACTCTAAGCTACATATTCCAAAAAGAATTAGAAAACCGTCTTTGTTTTTGCTAAATATAGAGATAGATTAATGAAACTCCTAGCATCTATGAATAGAAGCTATTGACAACCACTGGCATGTAGTGTATACAATACCATGCAATTTATACTGTTACGAGTTGAAGTGATTGTTGTGGCAGAAAACCAATAAATTTATCAGTACCGGCATATATTGATCAGAGCACTGGTCAGTTCTAAGAATGAAGCCCAGTCACCTTGATATCGCATCAAAGCTGAAGGTGGAGTGGGTGGTATAGTGAAGATAACTATGGTATCATACCTTGTGCCAATTGTCAGCATCTAGGATCTTTACATCTGTTTTTCGTTTTTCAGTTTAGCATCCCCGTTTTCAGGAAGGGATGGAGGCCGTTGAAGATCATTGTTAGCAGTGGTGATGACCACAGCAGCCGTCTGAGATGTCTTTATTGTAGGTGGACTGACATTTTTCGGAACTCCATTGGTAAAGGATCCTTGTTGATTCCCACTCTCGGTTCTCACAACTTCAGTTCCATTGCTGAGGCTTCTTTGACTACCTATCTCTATTCTAGCCAATGATGAACATTGCGTT
This sequence comes from Gossypium hirsutum, assembly GCF_007990345.1. NCBI lineage: Eukaryota > Viridiplantae > Streptophyta > Magnoliopsida > Malvales > Malvaceae > Gossypium > Gossypium hirsutum. The sequence goes on from NC_053429.1 coordinate 15,534,781, forward strand.
TCTGAAAATGAAATAGAGCAGTTGTCAATTCCCAATAGTTCATGCATGAAAAAGATAACACACTGTAAAATAGATAACATACATTTAAAATATGCACTCTCTGCCACTCTACAGAAAGCAATTTACCAGCAGTCCAGAATGTTTGCACAAATCCTAGAGAAGTATAGCAATTAGATACATGAAACCACATGGAATATGTAGCTGATTGCACCAATGAGAACTTTCTCATTGTAGACAACCATTCAATTGTGAACCATGTTTTACATATGCCATCATATCATCATATACCTACTATTCCAAAGAAGTAAATAAACTTATTTCAAATATCTGTGAAACAAAATGATCCAAGTCAGTATATGGACTTTATTTATTTTCATATCCCCTTTCTCTAGACATCCATTAATTGAATATCGATCAGTGTCTTTCAAAATTTTGCTAAACTGGTTCTCTCCTAGTTACTGATAAAGTCAAGGATAGTTTCATCATTTGAAACTTCTTCCCTTTTGATGTGCAAAATATAATTAGATGTGAATATTCAGTAAATGGAAACGGGAACTTGCCTTTTATTTCTCCAAAAGTGATAAGCCTATTGAGACAATCCCGGAACTTTGTCAAAACAATTCTTTCCTGCTCTGCATAGATCTCCGTCATGCCCTGTCCGTAAGGTAATGGAGAAGATGTGCTACAGCCATGTTCCGTGAGCCCATTAGAGGGAGATTTCATGAACATTGTATCTTGTTCATCACACATCAATGCCAAAGTTCCCGGAGACATAGGCCTTTCCTTTGGTGTATCAGCACCATCTGAGCTGGAATCTTCAGGGACAACTTTATCAGCCTGGTTTGCACTTGAACAATCATCAGCCACTGTTTTCTCAGCATCAAAATCTTTTTGGCTTTGTAGCCTGTCTTGAGTGGATGACACAAAGGAAGTTTCTGTCTGATCTTCAGCCTGCTTTTCAGTCAAACTTCCCTGATCTGAATGCATACAGAAATTGAGGGAAGACCCATTAGCTGAAAAAACAGGCACATTGTAACTTCTATTAACTGACTAAAAGTTGGTTGTTAAAGCAAATTCAAAGCTAACAAATGTGGGGTTCTTCTACTGGCATCAAGTGTCCAACTAATATTTCTTACTTCACTAGGACAAAACTGATCTGAAGTAACAGAAAATGTTTTGGGAAACAACATTAATATTCAGAACAGTTTAACACAATATTTGTTGACAATCACAAAGAGTCTCAAATTATAAATGCTAATATTATGTCTTAAATTGAAAGAAAAAGTTGTAGCATTATTTTATTCATGAAGCAGAAGATTCAAATAAACAGCATTACACAAATTTGTTTCTATTAGAAAATAATAAAAAGTATGCAGAAAATGACACATGCAAATTCACACTGTTTTCCAATATATAAGCATGGGTGAAAATAAGCATTCTCATGCAAACACAAAAATTAAGAACTAACACTATATCTGGATTGAGTAGATGTGAGGGAAAGGAAACTCTTATCAGGGAAGGATTGTAAGCTCCCCTCCCTTTCATTCAAAACTCTCATTTTTACTTACCCCAAATTAGGGAACAGAGAGGAAAGGAAAGGTGTACTTTAATAATAGTTTATTACACCTTATTATATTTTACCTCTTATTACTTGCAGCGCCCTTATTATATTTTATTTTCTATAGAATTATTTTAATAATTTAACTTAATTAACAACCAGTGCCTTTAAATTGTATACAACTAAATGAAAATTTATTTTCTCTATTAATAAATAAATTTCTATTATTTTTTAAATTTATGCTAAAAGATTAATATTTTTATTTTGTAAATTTATAAACAATTTTAAAAAATAAAAGAGAAAAATGAAGAAACACATATAACTACAGGAAAATGCAAACACTTATTCCAATTTATTTTTAATTATATGCTTTAATTATAAATTAATATTTTTCGTTAAATATTTTTCTTTAATTTTCAAAATTATTCATGTGATACATAAAAAAACTAATTTTATTTTGAAAAGAGTACAATTGAAATAATATAATATATTTTCCTTTCCTTTCCTTTCCTTTCCACCACTTAACCAAACAGAGGTAGCTCCTATCCTTTCCTTTCCTTTCCTTTCCCTTACTCATTTTAGCTAGCCAAACAAAAGAATACAATATCATTTCCTTTCCTTTCCTTCGAGAACCTCTACCCTTTTTCCCTTTACTAATTGGAATCCAATCAAAGGTTAAAGTAAAAAGTAGGTCAGGAATTAGACACTGCAAGTTTAAACCAATAATTTGAATTGTTTTACACGTATGCCCATTTACCTGCAAGAGTCTTTGCAGCTTCTCCAGATAGAACTACCAAAACAGAACAAAGCTCCTTCAAGTCCTGCTTCTGAATGATGTCTGCTAAGAGAGACCTTCCACCAAAATGAATAAGTTAGTTTCCTGAACATGCAGTTCTTAGATATCCTTTCATCAAGACACTCCATTTACCTATATGTGAATTTTGACGTGCCCACTGCAGCAGTTGTAGCTGCACAGGATACTGGCACAGAAGGAGAAGGTGCAGAAGTTCTGATATGAGTTGCCTGATTCACAAATAAAATAAGCTGACAATGTAAGTTCAAGAAGCATAAACTAAAAGTAATGATGAGAAAGATTCTATAGTAAACTAATCAAATGTTAAGCAGCAGCTGAAGAATGAGAATGAAGCTAGAGCAAACATCTGTTCCTTGTTAGAACAAAATATGATTAGATAGATTCAAGTGTAACTAAAATATGATTCAGGAAGTTTCTCCAAAAGAAAAATGTCAATAAATATGCATGGACAGTGTTTACCTGTGGAAAGTGTCCAAGCCTGAGAACAGATGGATCCTTGGCAGTTGACCCAAAGAACAGTTCCTGTCCTTTTCTCTTCTTAGATACTGGAATGGATGCAAAACCAGAGGACCCAACAGCTCCTGTTATGGCAGCATTTGCTGCCTGCTGAATATATGCCATATTGTTGGCATGGTCACCATGGAATAGAGCCTGTCTCTCTTCACTACCCTCAAAATTTTTGCAATCCATGCATTTGCAGTTTTCAGAGCAGAGAATATTGGCTTGGAAACACTCACAGTACTTTTTAAGGCACCCAGATTTCTTACAGTGGCATCCTTTGTTGTGCTTTCCCAGTACTAAAACTTCTCCGGCATCTTCCTAAAAATATTTCAAAACTAGTACATATGAGAATGTCAAGGGTAGCAAGCTCTATCTATTTTGCTACCAAATACCCTGCCCGGATCTTTTTCCACAAGATAATCTTTTAGCAGTCTAACCATATACTATTAAGAAAAGAGGATACAATCTATGTGCTAAAATCAAAAGTGAGGTCACACGATCAACAGAAGAATATCATTCTAAATATTCTAGAAGGCCATCAATGAGTCAAGGCAAGAAAAATGTGGCCCTACCTAGACATGTAAATGAAGCAATATTAACATTAGAATCCCAATGGTAAAAATTAAATTATTTTTTGGCTTTTTTCTGAATCAATACAGTGAAAGAGGGGAAGTCCGCATTTCATAAATGTAAATTAAATGAAAAAATATGGCCAGCATACCCTGCTATCCCGTGCACCATGGGGGCTGCTAGCAATTTTTGGCCTGAATGCATTTGGATTACGCTCCAAAGTTGCTTCAATAGCATCTCTTCTCGCAGCTTCATTCTCAACATTGTTATAACAATTAACACAGTTGCACCCATCACAATATACGCCAGATGCAAAGCACTCACAGTACCTGATCAAAGCATTACATTATTAACTTTCTATATCTTATACCATCAAACATGTGGATTATACTTAACATTAAAAAATGGCTTAATTACTCATATTTACAGAAAAAATCATACACAAGAATGAATAATTGGAAAAAAAAAAAAAGAGTACTATCTAAAATGCCAAGACAAGCTGCCTAAATGCTACCTATAAAAGTCATAACTCATAACCCTATTTCTATCAATTCTTTCTCATGAAGTCATAACTCATAACCCTATTTCTATCAATTCTTTCTCATGAATGCTTCTCAACAAATAGAACATACATGAAATCTGAATCTAATCAGTGTGTTGGAAACATCTATACATTTGTCATAGAGCTAAAAAATAGATTTAGATGCATATGGTGAAGAGGATCAATGTAAGTAGGAAGAAAGGCTAGCTTAAAGGAATTTTTCACCAGAACCATCCGTTACTGAAGCATACCACAGTTGGACAGAGAATGAAGTGTATTTTTAAACAGTGAAGGCAAGCTCCTCCTATTTCTGCAATTACAACAGTTCCTCTTATTTCTGATCTGCAATTAGTTCAGATGGAAATATTGCTACACCTTGCACTATTTGCGTTTTGAGGCTGCTCAAGGCAAACCAACCTAAATTGAAAGGGTTTGGAAACTAATGCAGAACAAACTTATAAGCTAGGAAGAACAACTTCTCAGCCTGGAAAAATAGATAACGTTGATTCAGCTTGGACCTTGGGGCTATGATATAAAAATAATGTTGTACAACCTGCTTCTAAGAGCTACTCATTAATTAATATTGGTAAAGTGCAAAAAGGGTATTTACTTGATAGTTTCTGTTGTAGTATTCTTTCCATTAAAATAGATAGAAACAACACTACACCACATAGGAAACACTAAACTTCCCTATTTATGGCAATGTTTCCGTCTATTATCCAACTCAACTTTGCAAGAATTTTTTTCTCATAATGGCCTCCAAACTCATTTGACATTTCATTCTGTAAATGAATTGAAAGAAGAAAAAATTGATTAAAAAACTTTGAGACTAATCAGATAAGCTACATTCTTAAAGTAGCACAAAAATATAGGCACAAAAACATTCTTAAGATTATGGTCACAAGATAAGATTCAAACCTAATCATTTCTAACTAACTAAAGCTCCTCTAGCTGCATAGAATTCCACACAAAGCATCACTAAATCATGGAAGAAATCATACACACCCAAAGCGTATATTAGTCAATGTACTTACAATTTCAGACACCGAGAATGTTTACAGTTGCACTGCTTCTGCTTCTTTGGAGTACCATCTTTTAGTTCAGTAGGTCTTGGTTTTACTTTTGGGGATTCGGGTTTTCTGAAGCAAGAAAGAAATATGATAAAGAATAGAGTTCGAGTACAGCTAACTAACTTCCACTAATTTCTTTAAAACAATGACATACAAAAACTCAAGAAAATTTACCAGAGTTCGATTCAAAAGATAACTGAAACTAAAGAGCTAATTTTGAAGCATGTAAAAATAAAACGTGAGGGGAAAACGTTACGAGACGTCCTTACTGTACTTACTCTCCAAAAAGGAAAAGAAGTAAAAAGAGAGTTAATTTTATTGAAAGAATTAATCCACAAAGCAAACACCAAAAGAATATAACAGACTAAAAGAAAAAAAAATCACAAATTTTGATTGCAAAAACTCACATAACCCTCGACGATGCTGTAGTAAGAGGAGGAGGTTGCGCAGCGGCTATAGGGGAGGTCGCCACCATCTGCGGCTTTATCTGTTGCTGCTGCTGTTGCTGAGTAACTGCAGCCGCCACAGCCGAAGACGAAGCCACAGCCATCTCTTGTGTGAACTGCGGGTGTTCCGGCAGAACTACACCACCAGAAGAACCCCCGCCAAAACCGGCCGTGAAATCCAGCTGCCTCGCAAGCTTCTTGGCCGGAAGACCTGCCGTACCCGATTGCACCTTTTTTGGCGGGAACTCACCTCCTTCTCCTTCCCCCATCCAATTCCAGCTCCCACAAAATTCAAAAATAAAATAAAAAAAATTTCAAATTCCAATCTTTTCCAATATCCACAGCTGAAAATCCACCAAATAATCTCACAAATTGCCTTAAATAAACTCGAATTGAACCACTTTTAGATCCAAATTCCAATCTAAAATCTCCAAAACCTAAAATTCCAAGAAAAAGCACTTCGATTCCACCAAGCTCGAGATTTCCACCATGAAGTTCCAAAAAACCAAGAGGATTTTGATTCCGATCGATGCATAGAGAGAGAAAGAGAAAAGCTAGAGTTTTTTAAGCATTGATATTGTAAAACAAAGAAGGAAAAGAGAAACAAAAGTTGAAGCACCTGTTATTTTTAATTTTTGTTGGTGTTCTTCTTCCTCCTCTTCCTCCCCTTCGGTTCTCCTCCCTCTCTCTTGCGAAGTTTTGAAATTTCAATTTTCTTTTTTGGTGTTTATTGAACGGTGAGATTCGCCTTTGGGTTTTGGATCCGACAGTTCACGTTGAAAGAATTAATCTGACGGGTCAAATTCATAGGAGTGAGTGTGGTGAGTTGATGAGCGTTGGATCTTTTTAAAACGCAAAGTTTTCCGCACCTGGGTTAAAAAGGGTGTGACGGGGGGATATAAAGCGAGATTTGGGGGAAATTCTAAAACAAGCTCTCTAATATGAGCTTGTCATAACCTCTAGCAAATATCACCCTGTGGATAAAAAATAATAATTAATTTGAGCCATTGAAACCATAATAGTAAAAACAGCTAATGCCAAATATTTAATTCTAAATAAAATTATGAAATAATTACACAAAACTCTAAATAATTCATAGTCTATAAAAATTTTATTTAAAACATGAAATGTTTCTCAGTAATTAAATATAGAATGATTATTTAAAATATAAAAAAAATTAAGTAATTTTTAATACATCAAAATATTATTTAAAATATGAAAACGCTTCTTTTTAATTAAGTTATTCCTAAAACATAAAAAATTACTGAACATCTAGTGGTTATTTAAAACATGAGAAACCTCTAAGAAATTCATAAGTAATTTGTAATACATTAAAATATTACTTAAAATATGAAAAGCTTACTGAAAATTAACTAAATCCTAAAACATGAAAAAATTATTTAAAACATTAAAGAAATACTTCGTAACAGGGATTTAACTAGCGGTCTGATATCGCTACAGCGGCCATTATATAGCGGTAGCGGCACCGTCCAAAGCTGCTACTGCCGAAACCGCTATTATTGTTTTACAATAAGTTGTGTGAATTTTTTAAAAAATTCACGACCGCGATACCCGCAGTGACCGCAATTGCATTCGTTATGTCCGCAACCGCGACCACAATTTAAATCTCTGCTTCGTAATATATTAAAAAATTACTTAAAATATGAAAATGTTACTTAAAACATATAAATATTTATGTTATGTCCTTCTATCACTCAAACACATGTCAAAATTAAACCCATCTTGACCTTTGTGTTGATTTCTTCTAAAATAGCATCCGAACAAACCACCCTGACCTTAGTACCTTTGAGTAAAACCATCAGTTCTATCTCAAGGAAGCCATCCACCCAGATTTAAGTGAGAACACTGCCCTAGTGTGAACACACTTCCAAACCATTAAGGAGTCTATTTAGGCATAAATAACTCATATTGATAAAGTCTCATAATATATGGGCATGATTATCCTTTCCTCATTTTGTAGGGCTAAATGTATATCCTGCCACGTCATGTCAATAGATAAGAAGACCTATCATATAAATATTGTTAAGAAAGATGGAGAAAGGATAAAACTCTAGATACCCTAAAGTTACTTTGTACAAGCATTGTAACACCCTGAAAATTTCTACAGTAAGATATTATCCTTAATATAGTAAAATAAGGAAATAAAGTGACAAGAAGAGGAAAAATTGAGTTATGTCACTGGGAAGTATATTATGATATACTGATTTAAGAAAGGACTAAATTGTAAAAGTGAGAAAAGTTTTGTGGCCCAAGAGTAAATACTCAAAATTTGAGGGATTAAAATGTAAATATGAAAAGTTGAAGGACTAATAGTGAAAATATTTTAAGGTGGAATGATCTAGAAATCAAGGAAAATTGATGAATTAGGACCAAATTGAATAGGTGAAGAATTAAGAGGGACTAAATTGTAATTTTATCAAATTAAGTGATGACTCAAGAATAGAATTTTAAAAGATCACTAAGGGCAAAATGGTCAATTGGAAGAGATAGAAATCTAGAGACAATGATGATGTTGGAGATATTTTAGATAAATTAAATAAATAAATATTAGTTTATTAATACTTTAAATTGATTTTTAAATGATATTTTATTATTTTATTATTTTATTATTATTTTATTTAGTATATATAAGGAAAGAAAGATGAAGAATCATCATCTTTTCTTTCCCATGCAAACCAACGTGAGAGAGAGGAAGAAGAAAAAAAGTTTTCTTTCTTTACAATTTGGTCCTTCTGTGACAGCCTTAAATTGACCCTAGTCGGAAAGTGGTTTCGGGACCACGAAACTGAGTCATAAAAAAAATAATTAACAGTCATATTTGATGCTTATTATATATGAATATGCATGTGTGCAAATTTCATGCTTAAATTTTGTATATAGTATGTGAAATTTATTAAATAGGACTTGTGTGAGAAAATTTAGAAATGTGCTAGGCAAATGTTAAAGTGGCCTATTAATGCATGTTAGAAAATGCTTGTACTTGCATGTCAAATTAGCCAAATTTTAGATAGTGGCCGGCCATGTTATGGATTAAAACATATTATAAATATTTTATGTTAATATTTTGTGTTAAAAAATAAAATAAAGAATATGGATAATAAAATAATAGTGGTTAATGGGAGGAGAAACCAAAGTTAGCTTATGTTGCTCCTCCATTGCCGTAACTAGAGGAAGAGGAAGAAGAAAAATTCGGCCAAGGTGGTTCTCTAGATTAAGGTATGTTCAATGTTACTTTTGGAAGTTTATACATCCTTTGGATGATTAGTCTAAATTCTATCTATCTCATGGTTGGATTTGGGGTTGTTGGAGAGCTAGGATTCGGCTAAGAAGCTTAAAAATTTTAGTTGATGCCTTGATGCTATTAGCATGTTAGTTATGTGGATGTGTTAAGTTGCTGGTTATGTTAGCATAAAAGTTGAAATTTTTAACTTATTTTGTTTGGAGGTGCCGAATTTAGATTTGAGAAGAGAATGGGTAATCGGTTGTGCTTGGTAAAATGGTGGATGAAAGTTGCCGAATGTGGTCTTTGGTTTGGGCATAAGAAATAATATTATGCATAGGTTTCGGTTTTGGTAGTACTTATATAATTATAATTAGTTCATTTTGATAGTTTGGTATGAGGTGATAAGCAAAAGTTTAAAGGTAGCTTAAGTCAATTGATATTTGGCTAATGATTTCGAATTGAAGTTTTGTTAGGTTGGGGAATGAGTGGCCGAGAGAACTATAGGCTATGTAAGGATGAATTTGCTTATAAGCTGTGTGTGTATGGGTGTTTGAACTAAACTAATGATCAAATAGATGCATAGATACAAAGTGAGAAGAATCGGCTATTATGTTTGATACTATTGCCGAATATGAAAATGTTATACTTGAGTAATGTATGTGGTTGGAGTTGATAATATGAAAAGAAAGCTTAAATGTGTTATAATTGATTAGGTGTTAAATTAAAAGCTGCTAAAATTTTCATTGTTTTAGCTGAATATGTGTTTGTTTAAAGAAGGAATTGTTGAAGAATGTATGTGAACTTGGCAAGTGTATTCGGCTTAGTACATAAATGATGTGAAAATTTTGGAATTTATTTTTGATTATGTGTATGTATGACCAAGTATAATCGGCCACATGAGTAAAATGAGTACTTGATGTTATATTATAATTATTGAGCTTAAGTATATGGATGTATGTATATGTGGTCATATAATGGCGTTTTGGTTTGAAAGTTGAATGATGAATTGTTATTTAAATTATATGAACATTCGGCAAAAGTAGCCATGGTGTATAAAATTGTATTATTTATGAAATTTGTAAGTTTAAAATAAATTGTGGAAATGATAAATTATAATAAAATGAGTTTGATATGTGATTGCCGAATGTGATTAACAAGTAAACATTATTGGTAAAAATATTGAATACTTCTACTTGTATTCATTAAGCTCAAGGGCAAGGGGGATCAAAGTTGGATCGGGGAAAAGAGAAAGCAATAGAGTAATCAATCCACAACCGTTCCAATATACCGAGGTAAGTCTTTGAGTAACGGAACTTAGTTTATGATTTTATAGATATCATATAAAAGCATAGTAGATAAGTTGTGATCTTATGGTTCTATATAAATTACATAGTGAAACAAACGATTTTTATTTTATATGACTTGGAGCTGAATGGTTAAAGAATTCATGTGGAATAACGAAATGAAATCGTATTACGTGTATGTAGCTATTGAGCCGTAAGAGTAAGGGTTGATAAGCATGTTGAACTTGTTTTCTAGTAATGCTAATGGGTTATGATATACATATGTGCATAGCATTCGTGCGGGTTATTATAACCGGGTTAAGTCCCGAAGGCATTCGTGCGGGTTATTATAACCGGGTTAAGTCCCGAAGGCATTCGTGCTGGTTATTATAACCGGGTTAAGTCCCGAAGGCACTCGTGCTGGTTGTTACATCCAAGCCAAATTCCGAAAGTATTTATGTTTGGAAAGGTGCGATTCTGTCGTAATAATTCCGATTAATGTGCTCATAATCCCTAATATGACCAGGTATGGATCGTATATACATTGGAAAAATTTTGTATAGTATAAGTTGTAATTATGTAATCGAATAATGCTCTCCCGGCCATTCCTTAGGGTTATATGAAGTCTATAGCTCACTCGAGTTACATGAAATTGATTCAAATGAAATTTAGTTAAGTTTGACTTCGAATGTGTAAACATATTGATAGAAGTGTAAATTAAAATGAATATGTGATCTTGTGCATAGACATTTATTTATCCTTATGAATGCTATTTCTTTTGTGTTTTTGTTTCAAATGATTTCCTTACTTATAAGCTTACTAAGCATCGAAACGCTTACTCTGTTGTTTAAATTCTCTGTATTATAGATTTTGTTCGTCAGCTATCGGGCTCGGAAGTGTCAAAGTCGAAGTCATCCACACTATCTAAGCCCCTATTTGGTACTCTTTTAGTTGAACTTTGATAATGGCATGTATAGGACTGACCTTTGTTGTTAATTAAGTATCTTTTGGTAATGTATATTCGTATAGCCATGCGAAAATGGCTTGTATATTTTGAGTATAGCATTATAATCATTTTGTATATATGGTCTTATGATATGGTTATTGAGTGGTATGGAAATGCTTGGTAATGATTAGCCATTGGAATGGCTAATCATGATCATATTCGATGCTATGTATGTCAAATTGCTAGCTAATCCATGGAAACCATGAAATAGGTAAAATTTACCACAAAATAGATTCAGATAGCAATAGTGACGTGAATTTGAAAAATCACTAAAAATAGTAGAAATGGAATTAAATAATGAATAAGTTATGGAATCGAAGCTTGATGAGTCTATTTTCATATGGAAGAAGCAAAACAGGTATATAAGCTATATTTTATGAGATGTTTAAATTTTTGTGAAACAGGGCTAGAGCGATTTCTGGATCCCCTATTATGACTTTGGAAATTCATCATAAATTTTACAAAGATAATTATAAGTCATGATTTATATGTACGGATTCATTATTGAGTCTAGTTTTATTTGAGACAAACGGCATAGTCATTGAAGCTCTGTACAAGGAGATATCTGATTCGTAATACACAGAGGTCAGAGTAGTCGAACCCTGAAACAGGGGAGACTTTAACTAATAAACTGTACTTATTGACCCGACCAAAAATTCTGGAAAAAAATTAGTAGATAGATGTATGAGTCTAGTTTCAGGAAAAATTTACGGAACTAGATTTCGAGTTTTGGAACTCGAGATATGATTTTTAAAGCGACTATGATGTAGTTAGCCAGCTTGTCTGGAAATTTTAAAATGAATTAAGTCCGTTAACACCTCGTGTTCGACTCCGGTAACGGTCTCGGGTACGGGGCGTTACACCTTCCACCAAAAATTTACCATTTTCACCTAGAAATTAAAAGAATTTCCATCGCTACTAAGAGAGAAAAATGTTAAGGAGACCATGAGGAGTTAGAATATCAAGTTGGATTCAACAAATAGAAGCTGGAGGAGAGAGAAAATCAAGTTAAAGATTAGTATCAATAGAACAAGGTAAGTACATCAAGATTTCAATATGTTTTTAAGTTTGTTATTATTGACAAAGTATGGAAATAATGTAATAGTAGAGTTTGCTTACATAAGGTCCTATAGTCTTGATATGTTAGTGAAGAGAAAATAAGAAAAAGTGATGAGAAATGGTGTAGAAAAAGAAAATAAGGGTGTTATAACATGGTAATTAATATCTTACACTAAAATAGTTTTGGACAGCAGCAGTAGTCTAACTTTGAAAAATCATAAAAAATTGTATAAATCTAATTATAGGATGAATAAAATATTAAATTAAAGCTTATTAAGTCTAGTTTCTTATAGAAGAAATGCTGTAAGCAATGGAATTGTAAATCATGAGATATGATGAATTTTGTGAGACAAGGTCAGAATGATTCCGGGTTCCCTGTTCTGACTTTGTAAAATCATAAAAAATTGGATAAAAATAATTATGGACTTAAATTTGTATATTTATAATCTTGAATGAGCCTATTTTCAATAGAAACAAACGGGAACATCATTCGAATTCTGTATGAGGAAATAATTAATTTTTAGTGAAGAAGGGTCACAACTATTAGACAGCATAATAAGGGTGAATTTAAAGAATAAACTGTACTTATTGGCTAAACCAAAAATTCTGAAAATTTTATGGAAAGAAGATATATGAGTCTAGTTTCAGGAAAAATTAGGGATCTTAATTTTAAGTTCTATATCTCCAAATATAAATAATTTAGTGATTATGATACAGATAGACAGCTTGAATATTCATAAAAGTAAATAATAAAAATTATAGATAATGTTACTTATAAGTGTGTATATACATTAAGGATGTGGAATGGAGAGGAGGAGGGGGAAAAATATATATGAATATTCATCTAGTATGGCTAATTTGCATATTTTAGGCTCAGGAACTAAATTGAATAAAAGTAAAACTTTATGGGCAATTTTGTAAAAATGTCAGAAATGACTAAATTGCATGAAATGGATTATTTTATTATTTAAATTATAAAATTGAATGAAATTATTAATTTAGTTCAAGATCGAGGGAAAACATGTTTTAGGGATTAAATTGAAAAGAGTTGAAATTATGGAAAATTCTGATATTTTATAGAATTCATGGACTGTTATCAATATGTATGAGAATAATAGCTGGAAATAAGGATTAAATTGCAAGAATTTTATTTTCCTGACCCTAAGGATGAAATGTCATTAATTAAAAGTTTAGGGGCAAAATGGTAATTTTACCTAGAGCATTAATTAAATGCATTAGAATATGAAATGAATGAAAATGATGATCAAATTTATTTATAAAGATCTGGACGACTCAAATAGGAGACTTGATCGTGGAAAAGAAAAGATATCAGCTTAATGAAATTATAAACACAAACAAGCAATGAGGGAAGTTTGTGTAACTTGAATTGTATTTTTAAATACTTGAAATATGTGGTTATGTGATGAAAATATGATTTGAATGTTCAATTCATGATAATTGATGAAATATTGATAATACTCGATATAAATTGAAAATAAATCCCGGTTGAATGGAATGGAATTTGATGGATCATTGGAAAAAGAATTGACGGTAAAAAGGATCTAGCCCGGACGGGTGATCCTATTCTGATATAGCCCTCCCGAAGAATACGTGTAAAATGGATTTAGCCCGGATGGGTAATCCGAATTAGGGTTTGAATTTAGCTTGGACTGGTAATTCAGATCCAAGCTCATTAGAGTAATTGTCGTTGCAGGGGATTTAGCCTGGACTGGTAATCCCGACAATACTCTATGAGTTTATATTACAGGGGATTTAGCCTGGACTGGTAATCCCGCCGTAAGGATGAGGTTCGCGGGAGTGTGCTTTTTGAAATGAAATGTGTAAGACCATGGTTGAAAGACACCATGGAAACATGATATAAAATGTGTAAGACCATGGTTGAAAGATACCATGGCAACATGATATGAAATGTGTAAGACCATGGTTGAAAGATACCATGACAACAGGATATAAAATGTGTAAGACCATGGTTGAAAGATACCATGGCGACATGATATGAAATGTGTAAGACCATGGTTGAAAGATACCATGGCAACAGGATATAAAATGTGTAAGACCATGGTTGAAAGATACCATGGCAACATGACGGGAAATGAATAAGACCATGGTTGAAAGATACCATGGCAGCGTGACATGAAATGAATAAGACCATGGTTGAAAGATACCATGGCAACATGACAGAAAATGAGTAAGACCATAGTTGAAAGACACTATGGCATCATGTCAAAGATAAATAAGACCGTGGATGGGAGACGCGATGACATCTATTGAACAATTGATATTTAGGTAATATGTATCAGATGACAAATGGTTATATGAAATGGTTGTGTGAAATGTTTACAAGAACTGGTCATATGGAAATGTATGTATAAAATAGTTGTATGAAATAATTATGAAGATAGATAAACGAAATAAGAATAAGTACATGGAATATAATTTATGTTAAGTTTGATATAAACTTTACCGGAACAAATATACATAAAATAAATGGAAATGATGGAGCATGAAATATTGATATAATGAAATGATTGATATATACTTATGAAGAAACGGTAAGAGAATGATATGTTTCATGACATGTACATATATGATTATCTTTGATATGTTGATACAAGGAAATTATGTAAGTAAAGACAATTATTAAACTCAAGCATGACATGTCGAGAAAATAAGTATATCAATGTTGAATTTATTGAAATATGTGCAAGTATACTAACAATGATGTTGTTTGACGCTTAGGCAAGTGTCAAGCTATTGATTGAATGGTAACATATTTAATTATAAGAAGCATTGAAATGATAAGTACTTAGATGAAAATATTTAAGATTTTGCAAAATTTTTTTATGACCCCGATTTAATTCCGATTGGTTTTTAATGTATGTTTGGGGCTTCAAGGGCCCAATAGAGAGACATTATGATTATTTTCAAAATATGAATAATAAATGACTCAGAATTATCTGAAAATGTTCAATAAACTCCGATAATGCCTCGTACCTATTCTAGCAATAGATACGGGTAGGGGGTGTTACAAGTATCTTCTCAATCAACCTGTCATATTGTCTCTGCTCTGGCTCTTGGCCTTTTCTGGTGAACCGACTTTCTTTGCACCATTGTGATCTCCTCTTTGCTCCTCATTATCCTCCTCCATTATTGTATCTAGTATCAACAATTGGTGCGATAAACGCGGACGAAAATATCTCAAAATTAGAATGATGCTACCAACAACTCTACCAACCCCTCCGCTCCAATGAATGGCAATGATGCCACCAACACTAAACTTCCCTCAACCCAAACTAAGACATCAACTCGCCCAACCATATCTAAAGAAAGTCTTGACCCAACTCTTTAACATCCTCAGCACTCCCTCGGCTAATCTAGTCACTGTGGCTTCCTCTTCAATTCCCAACACCCCATCATCTCCTGCCACCCTACAAGATCCCAAAGATGACCTCATAAAGCAACCCCTCTTTCGCATAGCTTTTGATCGACTGCGCGCGTACCCATTAAAACACTGAATTTATGAAACTACTTTTACAGCCCGATTTTACTTCAAGTGTACAGTATCAATTGTAATATTTATAATTCTGATGGAACACGAAATATTCCAAAGGGTCAACCCAAAGGAAAAGGCAATTGAACAATAACTAGCATACACGATCAAGTCTAAATGGCTACTAATACAATTGTATAGTATGATAGTTCATAAAAAGATGAGTTTGCAAGAAAATTTAATATTCTACTCTAAGGATTAAATTGTAAGGAATGTAAAAATAGAGGGACTATCCAGTAAATAACTAATGGGGGTTGGTTCATTTCGATGTTGTTCACCAAATCTCAGACTAGGGACATAAATCACTTAAATTACCAAATGGCTCTATTTTGTCTTTCGATCTCAATTTTACCAACTTAGATGAATTAGGTTTGGTTTATCTTCTGATCTTGCCAGTTAATCTGGGACTAATAAATAGGTGTACGACAAGATTACCTTTCGGTTTCACTTTATCTTGATATTCCTTTAGGGGTGTTACTACCTAAGTTCTTAGTTTTATTCAAATTAGTCCAATTTGTTACAATTTAATCGTTTGTCTAAGGGTTGTTAGTTTACCCACATCTCCATCAATCAACCTCCTTAAATGTTGAGAAAAATATAAAAGTTAAGATTTTTATGCAAGAAAACTTAAATAGCATGAAACCAAAAAGCATTTAACAGGAAATCTAAGGCAAGAAACATAAAAGGAACACGCTTTAACAGATTAAAAGTAAAATAAACTAAAATACATTAAACTAAAGCTTAAAGAGTCTTGAAAGCAAGGTACAGGGACTAGAAATGTAAATAAACCTTAGCTACAGTGTTAACTAACTTAACTAACACTAAGATCAATAGGAACAAGAAGTAAATGCAGAAAAAAAAACTCTAATCTAAGGTAGAAGAAAAGAAAAAGAAAAACCTTAGAAAAGTGCAGAGAAAAACTAAATAAAACCTAGAGAAAACTAAACCTAAAACTAAGCTAATGTGTGTGTCTCTCTTCCTCAGAATTTTTGGCTATTTTGAAGTCTATTCTGATGACTTTTCGACACCAAAAATGCCCTTACACGGGCCTTGTGTGATTGGTGGGTCGGGTAGTCAAAGATTTCCCTTTTTGTCTAAGTTTATCCCCTTAACGAAGGTGATATTGTGATACCCAAAAGAGGATATCGTGATATCTTGGGTAGTGTCGAAACTTGGGGTGTAACAACCTATTTTAGAGTCAAATCAAAACAGTGGTTTCGGGACCACAAATTCAAAGTAGAAATATTTATTTTTATTATTTCTTTAAGGTCTAAAGTATGATTGAATATTTTTTTGAAAATTTCGTTAAGAAATTTTATCGATAAAGTGTCCAATTTGACTAATAGGACTAAATTGTAATATGTGCAAAATGTGTGATCTAGAAGCTAGAGGTGTCTAATTGCTATAAAATTTTAAATTTGAGGTCCTTAAACGGTAATTAGACCATTATACTTTAAGTTTGACAAAAATGGACACGGTTAGGTGAAATTTCAAAGTTTGGCATTAAGGGTATTTTGGTCATTTAGTTAATAAAGACAAATTAACTAATAAAAAGATGTCATCTTCTCCAATTTAGTCCCCCATAGCTGAATTTCTCAAGAAACCATAGCTAGGGTTTTTGGCCAAGCTTTCAAGCTCGATTGTAAGTCCGTCTTTGTCCTGTTTTTAATGATTTTTACGTTTTTTGTGAATGTTGTAACTTGATTTAGCTATTCTAGGGACTAATTTGAAAGAAAATTAAAGTCTAAAATTTTAACCATGTTGAATATTTGTGTACTTTGATGTTTAATGCTAGAAAATGTATGTTTGGTGTTAGAAAAACAACATTTACCAAGTGATTTTTGATGAAAATGTCAAATAGGGACCTATTTGTAAAAGTTGTAAAATGTGTGTAAAAATGTGAATAAATGAAATAAATGAAAAATGTGGGCTGTTATGGTCAAGGAATATATTCGGCTAGGCTTGGGTATGGTGAATTGAATGAAAATCATTTTACGAGCCTAGGGACTAAAATGTAAAAAGTTAAAAAGTTAGGGGAAAATGTAATTTTTGTCATAAGGTGTTTTTGGGATTAAATTGAATAATGTGATGATTGAATGAGTTAAATTTGATATTATAGATCAAGAAAGAAGAGGTTTTGACCTAGACAGGGGAAAGAACAAGGTTGTAAACTAAATCGAACTATTAGCCATTTTGTACCGAGGTAAGTTCATATGTTAAAAATAAGCTTTAGAATAATTCTACTTATATGCTTTAATATTACATGAATTGTATGTTTGATTATGTGAATGAATATAATTCTACGAACGAGTTCGGCGACGATTCGGCAAGTGAGAAGTCTCGTTGAACCTTAGGAATAGATTAAGATACAAGTGACATGTCACTAGGGTCATTATGTGGTATGTGATTATGTGATCCGGGTGCTAGTCTTGTACGTCCTGCTGGTGGCTGAGTATATCGGCATATGTTACGAATACTTGACAGCTTATGTGAGCAGCACCGCGTAGCTACGTCTTGACTGACAGCTTGTGTGAACAGCCCGTCGATAGCTCGAGAGCGAGCGATTATGTGATATGAGATTGAGGTAGCATTGGCTACGTATGTGGCAGTTAGTGTGCAAAATCCCGAGTATCCGGCATTATTATTTCGAGTGGTTCACATGTACGTCAAATATTAGAATATGTGTAAGTTCATTTCGAGATGGTTCAGGTATGTGTGTAAAGCTCATGTTTATTAAATGCTTAAAATGATGAAAATGAGGTACGTTTTGTGATGGAATGAATTATGATATTATGGTAAATTTACATTTAATTATGTTATATTATTTGAATGTTATATGCATGGTAAGGTTGTTTATTTCTTGCATACGAGCTTACTAAGTTATATAGCTTACTCCGTTTATTTTCCATGTTTTATAGTGTCGCCAAGCTAACTTGGATCAGAGATCGTCGGAGAATCGAATCACACTATCAAACTTTCATTTTGGGTATTGATGATCTTAGTGTTTTGAAAGTATGGCATGTATAGGGACTTGGTCTGTAACACCCCTAACCCGTACCCGTCGCCGGAACAAGGTTTCAGAGCATTACCGAAACATGTAAAAACATTTATAGATAAATCATGTAAGTTACTATTCACATTCCAAAATCTTTCTTAACATCCCTTAAATGGACCCTCGAAGCCCAATACGAACTTTAGAAATGAGTTGGGACTTAATCGAAACCTCTAAGAATTTTTCACGACTTTTCAAAATTTTTCCAAGGTGCAGGGCTCACATGCCCCTGTGGTTAAAGGGACACGCCCGTGTTAAAGGTCGTGCTTGACCCCATGTAACTCTCTGACTTGCAACACGGCCATGCCACACGCCCGTGTGCTAGGCCATGTGGCACACACAGCTGAGACACACGCCCGTGTCTCTGCCCGTGTACTCAATTCTGAGCATTCTGTTTCTCAAAATTAAGGTGCAGGAGACACACAGCCTAACCACATGCCTGTGTTACCAGGCCGTATGTCACACACGGTCTAGACACACACCCGTGTGTCTGCTTGTGTGGATAAAATAAAGCCATTCCTAGTTTCATTTCTCACCTCAATCTTTGCCATAATCCTACACCACATCTCGCATTCATAACCCAATAAATCCAAGCATTTTATTCAGGTTAATTCCATCATTTAACATGATATATCATCGGATACAATTACTAACCATTTCAAGAATTCTAATTAAGCATGTTCCATCCATCATCCTGGCATAACATTTTATGCATACATGTTTACAATCTTACCTTGGTTATGCTCTCAAGTTAGATATAATTTGATCACTACTTAACATATATGTGGTTAACAGAATATGACATTACATGTGTATCAAAACAATCATTACTAGCCATTCCAATGGCTAGTTTACAAGCATCGTTTACGTTTACATGCCAATATGGCCAAGATATCCTATACATGCCATTACAACCGCAATTGAATTACCATACTATATCGACATGGGCTGATGGATAGTGTGAGTGATCTCCGCCAAGCTTCCAATCCAACGAGCTTCCGATTACTCTAAAATAGGGGAAAATAAATAGAGTAAGCATAAAATCTTAGTAAGTTTGTATAACACGGTACTTAACTTACCATTCATCCTATTTGAGGTAACTATGTAAGGCATAATAAATCAATTTGCCCTCAAGCCCTACACACATTCTCATTGCCCTCGTTAGTCATATATTTCATATTAACATTAAAACATATATAGGCTCAACAACAACCAAGTTTCCAAGCACATATGCTTACCACATGATGTATTCATTCAACATGCATAATTCATCTCATTATTTTGAGTATGATTTCATAATAATTCATTTCGAGTTCAGATCATTCCATACCAAAACTTTACTCATTTTATTCGAGTATTAAGGTCATACAAGTAGTAGTACATTCAAGGTATTCGGGTCTATGATCAAGGATGAACATTCTCATCAAGTAATTTGCATATACAAATATTATTTTCTTGTATTTCATGTAATATTCTTTCATGCCGTATTTCCATATCCTACGTATCATTCCATGTCAATTTGTTTTAATTTCATCTTTGCCCTTGTCAGAACTTTACCCGTTGAATTTATTCAAAATATCGATGGATACACAGATAGCACACCCAAGGTGTACAAATCAGAATTCGTCATTTCATGTCCAATGGTTCCCTTAACGAACAATTTTCAGAAAGTACGCTCTTGAGCTACACATCTGGGCTAAATCCTTTTTATGTCATATGGTCTAAAAAGCTCGATCTGGATTACCCATCTGGGCAAAATCCAATCCATAATATATGGTCGATAGGACTTCTGTCAGGATTACCCGTCCAAGCTAAATCCTATCAAAATTGAGGTCGAAGGATTACTCATCTGAGCTAAATCCTATCCACAACAAATGCAGGACCTCTTTCATTTCGGAAAATCACATATCCCTCGATTTCCCATTTATTCAATCGGGGTTTAAACACTTTTCAAGCATTATCAGGCGTTTGATTATTTCATACCTCCGTATCATTTATGTAATTCGAGTAAAACACATTCCACATTCATGTCAAGCACACAAGTAACATTTTATTCATTTACCATATTGTTGGGCATTTTCATTTATCGGGCTATATCGAGTAGGTGATCATTTCACATATTTATGAAATTAATAAAATTCACAAACATAAGATTTAAATCAAGCATAAAAACATATACAATTTAGTTACACAAATTTACCTCGACAAAGGTTCGTGTACGTAAACTCTACTAATCCGATATTTTCCTCATTCTTCGTTCTAATTCCGAATTTGGTCTATCCGGATCTATACAAGTAAATTTAACATCAATTTATCATATTTTACATTCATATAGACAAAATTTTCATCCTAGACAAAATTACTATTTTGCCCCTAATTTTTTCATAAATTTCATTTTTTTCTCTAGGCTCAAAAAATGAAACTTGTGCAAATTAATCTCTATTCCAAGCCTAACCAAAGCCCTATTACAAATTTTATAGCACATGTATTCATAAAATTTCAGAATTTTTCATCAAATTTTACAACTATTAATTTTAGTCCCTAAATCAAGTTTTCATGAAAAATTACTATCATATAAGGACCTTAAGTTTTGAATTTCATAGCTATTTGATTCTTCTAGCTACTAGAATCCAACTTTTTCATTTTATGCAATTTGGTCCTTCTCGTAATTAAGCACAAAATCGGTAAAATTTTCTTTTCAAATTTTTCACACGACATTTCTAGTATAATATGGATCATATAATAAAATAAAAATAAATTTTATTTTTGGCTCAGATTTGTGGTCCCGAGACCACTGTTCCGATTTCATTGAAATTGGGCTGTTACATGGCCTTTTTGTTATATGTGTCATTTGATTTGGCCAAATGTATTGGCTTATAATTTTTTAAGGTGATTTAGTATTTAGCCATGTAATTGGCTTATTTTGGCTAAAATGGTTGTAAGCCCATTTATATAAGTATATGTGCTAATGCCTCTTGTTTATGTGTTTTGCATTGGGTTGCTATATGTTTATTATGGTAAAATGATTTGTTGTGAAATGGATGAGATTGGTCTTTTGGTGTGCTAGGAAATCTAAGTAGAATTATGCATGATGGAAGTATACATGTTGACATTTATGAATGTGAGTTTGGTATGAATTGATTTCGTAAAACATGCTATAGTAAATATGTTAAGTGTTGGTAATGAATGACATGATTTAGTTTTGATTATGGATGTTTTGGTTGCTTAAACATGCCATGGTTTTTGCCATTGAACTTGTGTGTGTGGGTGTAAATGAGGGTGACAAATGGCTTGGAAAATAGCCTTTATTTTGTCCACACGGGTAGACATAAGGGCGTGTGTGACACATAGTCTGCCCCATGGGCATGTGTCATGGCCGTGTGTCCCCTGCTATAACGCCCCCTTACCCAAGACCTTTGTCGGAGTCAAGCATGAGACATTACTAAACTTATTTTAGCATTTAAACAAGTTCAAACAATTCTCGTGGTAATCTGTCCATCTGCATCACAGTCGCTAAAAAAATCATATCTCGAGTTACCAAACTCAAAATCAAATTCCATAAATTGTTCCTGAAACTACACTCATATATATACTTACTAATTTTTTTCTAGAATTTTTGGCTAGGCCAATTAGTACAGTTTATTAGTTAAAGTCTCCCCTATTTTAGGGTTAGGCTACTCTAACCCCTGTGCACTACAAATCAAATTTCTTTCTGTACAGAGATCCAATGACCATGTAGTTTGTTTCTATTAAAAATAGACTAAATAAGGAACCTGTACATATAAAGTGTGAGTCCTAATTATTTTTGCACAATTTATGGTGAACTTCTAAAGTCAGAACAGGGGATCCAAAAATCGCTCTGACCCTGTTTCACCAAAACGTAAATATCTCATAAAATTAAAATCTTTTACTTATTTTGTTTCTTCCAAATGAAAATAGATTCATTAATATTAAATTCCATATTTTATTCATCATCTAATTCTATCTCTACAATTTTTAGTGATTTGTTCAAATTCACGTCACTGTTGTTGTATGACACTATTTTATAGCCAATTTCACCATTTTATGGTTTTCCATGGATTAGAAAATTCATTAAGCATACATAACACTAAATATAAATTTTGATTAGCCATTTCAATAGCTAATCATCAACAAGCATTTCCATATCACTCATTCACCATATAATAAGATTATATACACAAAAGAATCATAATGCTATACATGCCATATTCCCAAAATATGCAAACCACTAAACCGAGATGGTCCGTTGATAGTGTGAACGTGCCTCCGACAGTCCCAATCTCTAAGCCGGCTTGTCAAAAATACAAGGAATGGAAGGGAGGGAATAAGCATAAATGCTTAGTAAGTTCACATGTAAATAGTAAGTACCATAATCATACAATTTAACATAAAACATCATTTGCATAAATATCACCAAGGCATTCATGTTACACTTGCATTTACTATCTTATCACGATTTCGTCATACCAAGTTCTCAACCCGAGGGTTTAAGCACATACCTATCAAATTTTCTCATTCACCACACTTACCAACATGTCACCTTCGTTTTAAATACTCACCTTATTCACTTAAGATTTACCCGTTGAACTCATCAGAATATAATTCGAATACAAGGATTTCATGCACATAAGTGCCATACTCGCAGCTAGACAAACTCAATAGCCAGCGAAAATTATGTAGCCAAGCTACCATGTAACCCACCCATAAGCGAACTCGGACTCAACTCAACGAGCTTGGGCGTTCGCATCCATAAGTGAACTCGAACTCAACTCAACGAGCTCAGGCGTTCGCATCTATAAGTGAACTCAGACTCAACTCAACGAGCTCGGAACTCAAATATCCTAGTGGCATGTCACTTGTATTCTAATCTATTCCCAATGTTCAAACGGGCTTTTTCCTCGATCACACATCTTTGTCGTCTTCCATGGAATATCGAAACCGATACTCAGTAGCAATTCATATTTAACAAGTAGCACACATAATTTGCATATTACTCAATAATAACCACAAAGCATAATAGTTCATGATATTAATCATCATATCATATAAATAACATTAAATTACTTAAAATGAAAATTATGTTATTACATTTACACATGAACTTACCTCGGTACAAAATAAAGAAATTTTTGCAATTTAGCCCACAATCTTTTCCTTTCCCCGATCAAGGTCGATTCCACATCTTTCTTGGTCTAAAATAACACATTTAGCTGATTTAATACTCACATTTATCAAAATATTCCTTAGCTCTAACATTGGAAAAATTATGATTTTGCCCCTAAACTTTTGCATATTTACACTTTTGCCTCAAAGCTCAAA
Organism: Gossypium hirsutum; assembly: GCF_007990345.1. Taxonomy (NCBI): domain Eukaryota; kingdom Viridiplantae; phylum Streptophyta; class Magnoliopsida; order Malvales; family Malvaceae; genus Gossypium; species Gossypium hirsutum. The sequence goes on from NC_053429.1 coordinate 15,558,836, forward strand.
AATTAAATTGTTTTCCAAAATTATTATGTTTTATGACATGCTGATCATTTTTCCCTTCTATGGCAACATCAAATTCTCACTTTAACATGTAGTTATAAACATTAGGTATTTTTACCGATTATGTCATTTTACTCGTTTTCACGTAAAATCGTTTAGTAAAAGTTGTTTAACACAATTTAAAGCTTCATATTATACCATAAAACATCAAAATAAACACATTTCATGTATGGGTATTTTTCCAAATATAAACCCTAGGTTAAATTATTGCTAGAATAAGCTAAATCAAGTTACCGGGACTCCAAAACGTAAAGAACATTAAAAACGGGGCTTGGAATCACTTACTATGGAGCTTGGAAGCTTGAAACAAACCGTAGCTATGGAGAACCCTTGAAATTTCGTCCTAATTAAGAAGATGGAGATATTTTGCCATCTTTTTCCTTTTTTTAATCTTTTAATTACCAAATGACTAAAATACCCTTCATTAAAAACTTTGGTTATTTCTACTATGTATGTCCATTTTTGTCCATGAAAACCTAATGGTATAATTACCATTTAAGGACCTCTACTTCAATTATGCTCTTCAATTAAATCCTTTAACATCTAAAACTCATATTTATCAACTTTTGCAACTAAGTCCTAATAGGCAAATTAGACATGCAATTCATGAAATTTTCTATCGATATTCTAACACATGCATCTAATCACTCAATAAATTATAAAAATTAATCGGAATAAATTTTTCTACTTCAAAATTGTGGTTTCGAAACCACTATTTCGTTTAGGCCCTAATTCGGATATAACACCTGCACCCTGAATTTTGAGAAACAGAATGTTCAAAATTGAGCACACGAGCAGAGACACAAGAGCGTGTCTCAGCCGTGTGGATGACACAGCCTCAGGCACGGGTGTGTGCCCTGGATGTGTGAAGCCTGCACCTATTTTATGAAAATTAAATTATCCACATGGCCTAGCACACGAGCGTATGACTTGGCCGTGTGACATCAATTTGTTCATGTATTGCAAACTAGAGAGTTACACGGGTTAGGGACACGGGCGTTGTGTGACCACACGGCCTGCCCACACGGGCGTGTCCCAAACCACACGGGCATGGGACTCCTGTTTTGTGGAAAAATTTTCTAAGTTTCATAAAATTTTCCTAAGCCGTCGGTTTAGTCCCTGCTCGCTTCCAAAACACGTTTTGGGCCTTGTAGGCTTGTATTAAGGACTGTTTGGTTGAATGCAAATGGTTTTAATTTGGACGCAAATTTATGACTCGAAATTGTTTGAATGCTTGTGTTATAAGTCCAGTAATGCCTCGTACCCTGTTTCGGTGTTGAATACGGGTAAGGGGTGTTACATGGGGTCTTTCTTGGAAGGTGGATATCGCGATACCCCAAGGAGATATTACAATACCACTGAAAAGAATATTTGGTCTTCTATACTATCAGAGGTATTGTGATTCCAAGTGTTGGATATCGCAATACCCTTGCCTTAGGTGTCGTTCTTGCTCATTTTCAACTTCGACACATCCCTACAACACTCAAACACACGTTAGGTCTCCAAATGGCACTAGCAACAAATTTGCGAAAAAATAGACAAAAACGAGACATTTTTACTTATTACCCAAAAATATGAAAATAATGAAAAACTATGCTAAAAAATCTATTTTGCTCGAGAAAAAGCTTCTTAAATGCATCAGAAAAGCTTAATTTTCCACATCTATTTATGGCATGTTCCCAAACTTAACCTACTATTATGGTCATTCCTCCAGATCAAGCCTCCCAGCAATATCAACTCATTTGTTCTCAACACCATCTTATGGAGATGCAGGAAATATGTATCTCATGGAGAAACAATTCTTGGCTCAAAAGAGTCAATTCCAGGAATGATAAGAGCATCAACGACTACTGGATCAGCAAAATGCTCACAATGAACAATTAATCGTGAAGTTGCGTGCAACCAAAGACGTTGTCAAGGGTGGTGACTTTCCCGTTCCATTGAAACTAGAAGGTATGACATAATCTACTATCCAAAAATATAAGAAGGATCTTGACAATAATAAAGTAGTACAAGATCTTCAGCCTATCAATCCTTGGAGCAAAAACCCCAAAACAAGGTTTTTTTTCTACTAAAGAACAAATTACAACCCGTAAGTTAGAGCTCTCACAAGAGGATAAAGGTTCTAAGTCCAATTAAGTTTATTAGAGCTATGCTAGAAAACCCTTAGCCCCATCTATGCTTACTTACAACCTTTTCACTTCTTTAAAGTTTCCTAAGTTGTCTTATACCGGCGCGAGTGACTTAGAAGACCACTTAGCTCATTATAACAACCACATGGATATTATTGGAGCCTCTGATGTTGTGAAATGCAAAGCTTTCTCCATGACCCTTTCTAGCTTTATTAGGCAATGGTACCTATCGCTCCCTTCGGGGTCCATCGACAACTTTGATTAGTTAGTCAGCTTATTCATGAGCATATTTTTAGCCAACAAAACCCTTCACAATAGTCCTTGGCTTATCTTATGTCCATTTGGCAGAAAGAGAATGAATCCCTCCATGATTTGATGAAGAGATTTAATGTTGCAACCATGATAACAAAGAGTGTTTATGATGCTCTAGCCATTCAATCTTTTTTGCAAGAACTACTCATAAGTTTCTCCAATTCCACCTCATTGGTAACCCTCTGGAAAAGTTATCTCAATTATACAAAATGGTTCATCGTTTCATGAAATGTGATAATATGGACATAGATCAAGTCAATCCTATGATGTAAGCAACCCAAGGATCCTACTTTCCGAAATGATATTCCCTTCCGCGTCACAATCAATCTTTAACATGCCAATACCATCCAAAGTAGAGGACTCACCCCCAATAGGTGACGGGCGATTCCACCAACATAACCCTCCACAACAAGGGGGTAAATGGATGGTTAAAATTGTAGGGCCACCTTGTCACTCAAGACCCATAAGGGACAATCGTCCTAACCATTATCAGTGAGAGTAGGTTCCATATAATCGTAACCGCACATACCATTAACTTAATTATTCCACTGTCATCATATTTGACCAAGTTGAGTAGCAAGGAATCTTACCAGATGCTCCCATTATACCCTTCAATGCAAACTGAGATGATTCTCCCTTTCATTGTTGCTATCATAATATTGAAGGCCATACTAAAAATAGATATGTCCAACTTAAAGATGCCATTGAAGATGCTACCCAAAAGGGTCAACTATAGCAATATATGGTCCGAGACACCTACCTACTAAAGAGAGTACACAATCAAGAAGTAGAAACCTTTGATAATTGATGTGAAGACAAAAGAAAGAGGTCGATACATGAAGTTATAGATGTCTTGATCGGTGGCAAGAGAGATTGGGTCACTCGAGCTCCAAACGAAAAGCTCACCAGCAGAGCGTTTTGTCTGTCTCTACGTGTAACACCTATATCCCATTTCTGTTGCCAGAATATGATATTGAATGTTACCAGTCAAATTGAAATAGTTAATATGATTTACATTCAATATTCAATTCAATTCCATAATAGAAAGTAATATTCAATATAACAGAGATCATTCGAAATCGGGTCTTAAATCGAGCTCCCAAAGCTCTAAGATAAGTTATGACCATTCAAGTACTAAATCAGAACAAATCAAAACTTTCAGGAAAAATTTGGAAATTTTCAGGTCAGAGGTCACACGGCCGTGTGATAGTGTTCAGCCCGTGTGGCTCCAACATGGCTGTATGGATAACCCACACACCCGTGTGTGACTTCACAAGCCCGTGTGCATGGGTCGTGTAACTCACTGATTTGAATCACACAACCATGTCGTAGGCCATGTGCCAACCCGTGTAACATTCAAAATATCTATACACAGTCGTGTCACAGGCTGGGTGCCTGCCCGTGTGAAAACTGTACCTATACTATTTTACACACACCATGAGGACACGCCCATGTGAATTATCTTGTGCCTCACACGGCAGTGTGACAACCCGTTTGAGCCCAAAAATGACCAATTCCAAGCTCAATTTCACCCCTTATTGTTTAGGTATCTATACACTTTCAAATACACATTTGAAAGGTGAAATTCAACTTCAAAACACACTCAAACATGACCATAAATTCATTTTATATATCATACATTTGTCATCATGGACACCCAATGTATCTCACCATAATTCACTTCAAACTTTGCAACCACAATCACATTTTATCTCTACAAAATAATATTCATTTCATTACAAGCTTAAAGTTAACGCATAGCATAACATTTCATACCATGACCTTTAAAACACATTTAGGTAACAAGTAGGAGATCACAAATCATGCAAGAGCACAACATGACACAACATATTATACAAAACTAAGTATTTAATATACCTATACATAAGGGTCCTAGTACATGCCATATACCAAAATTGAGAAATTAAGTCTACCAAGATTCTCGAATAGTGTGATTCCTAGCATTGACCCGATCTTCTTAGCCTTCAAAATGTAATCTACAAAATAAACAACATATGGATAAGCTTTAATAAAGCTTAGTAAGTTCGTCTAGAATTTAATAAACCTTTCAAGTCAAACTTATATTTAATCAGTATTAAACATAGAGAATTCATTATACGCAGCTTATAACAGTAATTAACAACCAATTCAGTAATTCAATATACTCAGTGAACATTGCTCGATTTAAGTTTTCATCAATATATCCGTAGATTTCTCCTCATTTGAGTTTCACTTAGTATAATAATAAGATTTGCTCGATTGAGCTTCATTCAGTATAACAGTAAGATCTGATCGATTGAGCTTTATTTAGTACAACGGTAAGATTTGACCCGATTGAGCTTCATTCAGTAGGACCAATAGATATGGCTCAGTAGAGCATACTTTCAGTATATGATATAACATTCATTAAGAGCATGTTAACAAGAATGTAAATATTTTAGAAGTATAAATAAACATACGAACTTACTGGATTGATTTGTAGGAGATTCCAAAGTAAGGACTACTCCGTAGTTTTCCTTTTTCCATGATTATCAGCACATTCTTAATCTAAAAATAATAATTTCATTCCATCAATTAGAATAACAACACAATTTAATCGTTTCATGCAACTAGGTCCTTTTTAACAAATTACCTATTAGTCCCTTAACTTTCCATTTTTATTCAATTCAGTCATTAGTCCCTAATCATGCAATTTACCCATTTTTCCTAAACACCCTTGATAACCAAATATTCTATAACTTCATATCAGTCCCTATTTGCAATAATTTCACCTCAAGTACAAGCAATTTATCATTTAATCAATTTAGCCTCTAAACATTAAAATCATCAAAAATCACTTTTCAAAATAATCTAATCTATTAACAAAGCTTCATATTTCATTATAAGCATTAAGAAATAACTTCATTCATTAATGGAAAATCTTATAACATTTAACAGTTTCACAACTTGGTCCTCGATTTAGCTAGACCAAGCTAATATGAACTCAAAAACATACAAATTACTAAAAACGAGCATCAATACACTTACCAAATCAAAGCTTCAAAGCAAATCATGATAACCCTAACATCTTCTTTCTATTGCCATGGGGAAGATGAGAAGAAAATGATTTTTTTTAATTTAGGTTTAATTTATTATATATACTATGACATTTTTGTAAATATTTCAACTTTCTTAATTAAGCTTTAATAAATCATTAATTAAGCCTAATTAAACCACTTAATTAAGCATAACCTCGTCAAATCCCACTTACTAATTTCCCATGAGTTAAATTGTCCATTTAGTCCCTTTAATTTAACTACTCAACCTTTGCAGTTTTTACAATTCAGTCGTTTTTACCTATTGAACTATCTAAACAATAAAATTTCTCAACCAAAATTTAATATGACTTTATATACCTCGTAAATATATTAATTAAATAATATTTACAAAGTATTTTGTCAGAATTATGATCTCGAAACCACTATTTTTGACTCCATTAAAAATCAGGTTGTTACACTACGTTAATAAAGAAGCCTAGATCTTCTCTTTGGAGTTTGATATTTTCAGAGGTAAATGAATGGGAAGTTTTAGACGTAGCGTAACAGCCCATTTCCAGTAGTATAAAAAAATGGTTTTGGGACTAGAATTTTGATAAGTGAGTCAGTAAATATTATTTATTTAATATTTACGAGGTCATTAGAGTGTCATACTAAGGTTTGGTCTAAAAATTTTGATATTTGAATAGCTAATTATGGTAGAAAGACTAAATTACAAAAATTGGAAAAGTTAATCGCTATTAAATTATATATTCTAAATAAGTATAAAATCATGATTGGAAGGTTTTAAGTGACAATTAGTCCATATTAGTTTATAGTGGATGGTTGTGGTAAGAATATTAAAGAAATTTTAAGTTAAATTACAGAGTAGTTTAGTAATTAAGTAAATAATAAACATAAAAAAAAAGAAAGAAACCAAGCCATCATCTTCTTCATTTTTTCTTCCTTGAATCGAAAACACCATTGTTGGGGTAGGAGAGAATCGAACAAGCTTATTTCTTCTTGCATCATATGCAAATCAAGCCCGTTTTTCGTAAATTTTATATTATTGAGATCGTTGTAGCTTAATCTAGATAACCCATGTATTAAATTGTAAAACTGTTAAAAATTTTAAAAGATACTGTAACACCCCAAACCTGGCCTAGAGATTATGGCCGAATTTGAAAAGCTACATTGGCCACTAAAATGGCCTAGAAAATCTTTCAAAGTTTTCAAACGTACTTTTTTAAACCATTTGCGTAAATCATTTCAAACTAGTGAAATCTAGAAATTTTAAAAACTGATGACTTCGGTATTTTATTTGTAAAATTTTGATCGTTGTTCAAAACTTTCGTAATTTCAATCATATTTAAAAATCATTTATTCAAAACTAAAGAAATTGACTATTTGTCACTGTTTAAAAAAACATGTTAAATTAATAAAATTAAATGTCTTTAGAAATTTCATTTGTAAACATTATAAATTTTTAAATTAAGTCTAATTTTATTAAGAACTTATTTATCATATTTGCAGCGGAAAAATGTAATATTGATATGTTTTTACGAAAATCGCAATGAACCATTTTGCTAAAAATCAGCATTTCATGTAAATTCAATAAAACATCAATAGGCAATTTAAAACCTCAGAAAAAAACCAAGTCATATATTTGTCTAAAACTTGTTTTCATTGTCGTAGCGAGAAAGAGTGATTTTGTCAAGTTTTAATAAAAACCATATTTCATGCATAATATTAACCAAATACTAATTCATGCAATTTTTTTAAAACTTAATGTCATGCAAGCAATTCAAGCAAATCAGAATGAAAAATCCCCAAAGTAAAGTCCCATTCCACAATCCATAATCAAACTTATTACAAACCCAAAATAAAAAAATATCAAAATAAAATTTAATTAATTTAATTTAAAAATAATTCCGAGAAACTCCTCCAAATATCGTCATCGCATCCTAACCTCGGTTTTATCTATAAAATAAAAAAAAACTAAATGGGGTGAGCTAAAAAGCTCAGTGTAAGTCTTATAACAAGTTAAATAATAATAAACACGTACATATCGTACAACACATCAATATTATGCATATGATCATGGTAGTGCAATTTTTAGAAAACAATTATACAATTTTTTATAAAATATCCTACCAATCACTGTTACACTCCAAAAAGAGTTCCCCATAACTCATCCATCCAAACACTCCAATATGTGGATGAAGCCACTGATATTCGCAGATATGTAGGTTGTGGATAAACCACCATGTAGGTTGTGGATGAAGCCACCAATTCTTTCTCCTTATAATATCCCACTCGTGCATGTGATATAGCCACAATGAACATATAAATATTTCATTTCAAAATATCATTTATCACATTGGACATGTTGAAACATGCAAATCAAATCATATAATATCATGTATGGCATGTTTAACATGCGTTTCATGTATTGTTTCAAGATATCGAAATATCACCATTTATTTGTCATATAAAATCAATTATGCCATAATATCACATAACATGAGAATGAGAATAACATACATTTCAAACAATGAAAATCATAACCACACAACATAGATTTCACAAAATTAGTTGGTTCAAAATCACTTACTTGTATAATCTGTTTCGATGGATTTAATCTATTATTTTAGAATACTTAAAGTATTCACATAAATCGCAAATCAAATAATAATATTTTGTTTAGGCATTATTAACGTTATATATATAACTTGTATCAGTTTAGACCCATACTTGAATTTGTATGACTCGATAATAATGATGTTGTTTCCCAACTCTAAGAGAGGAGATCAACCCTTGAATCCTTAGTTAAATGTTAATTCCGTGTCAGTATATTGAAAATTTTTAATAATATTTTTCAATAAATGATTAAGTTTAATCACTTACTTAATCAATGGTCCCAATGACAAACACCTCTAAAGGATAGAGTATGGATCCGGGGTTTCAAATAAACACTTCATGCTCAAATAAGAAATACCCTTGTTAGAATATTTCATAAACGAGAATAAAGAAATAAATAATATAATCAGAGGATTTATCAATACTTATGTAATCTCGAGGGTAAGGAGACTCAACGATCCTTTCGGTGACTCGATTAAAAGGGAGAATTCTCAACTAACAAATAAAATGAAATAATAAAAATGATAGATTATAAAAGATTAACAATAAAACCTTTCAATAAAATTGATATATGAAGTTGAATAATAAAAAAGTTGATTACGAAAGAGAGGAGGAGAAAAATAGAAAATGATGAAAAACAGTGGTGGACGATGGCGACGGCATAACGGCGGTGGTGACGGTGGAGGTTCGACGGTGGAGATGTGGTGGTAAGGTAGTGGTGCAATTGGTTAGGAATGGAGGAGATATGGAAGAATTAAGGAAAAAAGCTTTGTTGAAGAGGTGAAATGGAAGAAAAATGAAGAGGAAAGGGAGGTGCAAAAGAGGGGGTGGCAAAAATGGAGAGGAAGAAAAAAAATGAACATCAAAAGGTGTAATTCACCTTGTCCAAGTTCAATGTATGTCACACAAGGTAAGGTGAAGAAAATAGGAAGGTTGAGGGGGCAAAGGAGCAAAAAAGAGATCATGAGAATGAAATCTTCCTTTGCATGGAAACTAGGAGTGGACGATTAAGGAAGTTTTTTCCCATGCAAAAGTTGCCAAATAAATTAAATAAAATATAGAAAATGTGGAGACTTAAACTTAAGACCTTTAGGAAATTATTTAAGCTCCTAACCACTAAGCTAACTTACTTCCTTATTCACAAACTACAATATTTATTTTAAAAATATGGTGTGACATTTGCTAAGATTTGAATCGAAATTGCACCATATAGAAACTAATGTGAGGGAAGGAATTTGAACACAGATCATTCTCGATTCATTAACCCAATTTCTACTAACCCAGTTTTTGAGATGTAACAAATACCATTGTGATTTTTGAAGCTTTTTGGATGTTAAATGGTAGAGTTTAAAACTTTGTTATGGAATAGAATTGTTTTGTAAAGTGGTTTTTGATAGTTTTAAGTTTAAGGACTACAACATAATGATGTCAAATTTAATATAAAAATTTTGTAATTTTTTATTCTAGAGATTTATTGAAGGACGAAATTGATAATGGAATGAAAAATGAAGCTCAAATAATAAAGATATGTAAGTTTCAGTTTTATGGACTATATTGAATAAAAGGTAAAAGTTTAGGAAAATATTGTAAAATGTTATTAAAGGGTCATGTATAACTCAAATTTTACGGTTATCAGAAAAAGTGTATTTTTGAGTCTCCGTTACTGAAAAATGGATCCATAAATAATTATAATTTTTTAAAAAAAAAGTTAATTGAGTGGTTAATTAGAGTTTAATTAAGTGAATTTAGCTTAATTAAGGATAATTGATAAAAGGATTAAATTGAATAAAGTGTAAAAGTTTAATTATAGATTAAAAGAAAATAAAAAGGACCAAAATGGAAATTATGCCATTTAGCATAAGTGACGCAGCATATAAAGTAAAAATCTAAGATTTTTACTTAGATTTCAAATTATAATATATATATATATTTATTAGTAATAAATGATATTCAATTAATTTATTATAATTATATTATAAGATATTTATATGATAAATAAATTAGTACAAAGACAAATGTATAGTAAATAAAATATATAAGTGTATGGATAAAAATACATACATTTGTAAAACATGTATTAGATATTAAATAGATATTTATTATATTATAAAAGATATTTATTAATTAAATAATTATATTATAAGATTTTATATGATAAATATATTAAATAATGACAAATGTATGGTTATAAATGAATATAAATGTACTAATAATATACACATGAATAAATAAATAATACTTATTATTTAAGTATAAATACAGATGTGTATATATATATATGGAAAAGAAAGAAAAAAAAGGATAGAAATGAAGAAAACAAAGCAAACGAAACAGAGAGCAGGGGAAGAAAGAAAGAAAAAGAGAAAAGAAAGAAAAAAAGGGGAAAATTAAAGGTGTGATGCTTGGAAGTTTAATAGGTAAGTCAATTTAGCCCTTTTTACTTAATTTTGATGTTTTAGAAGCTTTGGAACAAGATTTTGATAAAATTAAGTTGATATTTTGAAAGTTAATAGATTTCTAGATAATGTTCATGTTGAGTAAAATGATGAAATAAGGATTTAATTGATACAAATTCAAGTTAGAAATGAAATAAAGATTGAATTGTAAGGTAATTCATAAGTTTTATGTTGAAGGGCTAATTTTTAAAGTTATTATGGATGAGTGCTGGAAGCATATGATGAATAAACATAGAATTGAAGCTTTAATTTTGATATATGATAATTTTATCAAGTAAAATTAATGGAAATTAATTTTAGGACCTAATTGTGAAAATGTTTGGAATTAAAGTCTAGTACTGAAATTATGATTTCCAAAAGTTGTAAAGTAGTTTAAAGTGATATAATAAAGTGTTAATTGAGAAAAATCAGCTCAATTGAGAGGCTAATTGAGTAGAGACGAAATTTTTATTTATTAAAGCTTAAGGGAAAATAATGGTAATAAACAGCTTGCACTTAAACAATATTGGACAGCAGCAGTAGAGTAAGTTTGAAAAATCACCATAAACTATATAAATCGAATAAGAAGATTAAAAAAATATGAAATTAAAGATTATTTAGTTTAGTTTCTCATAGAAGAAACGGTGTAAGTAATGGATTTGTAAATCATGAGATATAATGAATTTTGTGAGACAAAGTCGAACGAATTCGGGTTCCCCTGTTCTGACTTTGGAAAATCATCAAAACTTTGATAGAAATAATTATGGGCTTAAATTTATATGTTTAGAATCTTGATTGAGTCTATTTTCAATATAAATAAACGGTAATATCATTCGAATTCTGTACAAGGAGATAATTAGTTTTCAGTGAAGAAGGGTCAGAACTGTCAGACAGCAGAACATGGGTAACTTTAAAGAATAAAATGTACTTATTGGCTAAACCAAAAATTCTGAAAATTTTATTATAAAAATATATATGAGTCTAGTTTCACGGAAAATTTTTGTATCTTAATTTGGAGTTCTATAGCTCCAGATATAAATAATTTAGTGACTAAGACACAGATGGACAGCTTGAATATTCATAAAAGTAAATAATAAAAATTATAGATGATGTTACTTACAAGTGTGTTATATACATTAAGGATGTGGAATGGAGAGGAGGAGGAGGAAAATATATATGAATATCCAGCTACCATGGCTAATTTGCATGTTTTAGGCTTAAGGACTAAATTGAATAAAAATAAAACTTTAGGGGTAATTTTGTAAAAATGTCAAAAATGACCAAATTGAAGGGAATGAATTGTTTTATTATCCAAATTAATAATTGAATGAAATTGTCAATTTAAGATCGAGTGAAAATCGAAAAAATGGTAAATTACCAAAATGCCCCTGAATCTTGATATTTTTGTAATTTCGCTAGGTAAGTTCGTGTAACTTGAATTATATTCTTAAATGCTTGAAATGCATGTTTTTTATATGAATATGATTTGAATGTTCATTATATGAAATTTTATGAAACATTGACATATTTGATAAAAGAGAAAGAAATCTCGGTTAAATGAAAGGAAAATTCGATGGATCTCTGAAAAGGAATTGACGGTAAAAAGGATCTAGCCCGGACGGGTGATCCTATCCTGATATAGCCCTCCCGAAGAATATGTGGAAATGGATTTAGCCCGGACGAGTAATCCGAATTAGGGTCTGAATATAGCCTGGACTAGTAATTCAAATCCAAGCTCATTAGAATAATTATCGTTGCAAGGGATTTAGCCTGGACTGGTAATCCTGACAATACTCTATGAGTTTATATTACAGAGGATTTAGCCTGGACTGGTAATCCCACTATAAGGATGAGGTTCGCGGGAGTGTGCTCTCTGATATGAAATGTGTAAGACCATGGTTGAAAGATACCATGGCAACCTGATATGAAATGTGTAAGACCATGGTTGAAAGATACCATGGCAACCTGATATGAAATGTGTAAGACCATGGTTGAAAGATACCATAGCAACATGATATGAAATGTGTAGGACCATGGTTGAAAGATACCATGGCAACATGATAGAAAACGAATAAGACCATGGTTGAAAGATACCATGGCAGCGTGACATGAAATGAATAAGACCATGGTTGAAGGATACCGTGGCAACATGACGGGAAAATGAATAAGAACATGGTTGAAAGATACCGTGGCAACATGACAGAAAATGAGTAAGATCATAGTCGAAAGACACTATGGCATCATGTCAAAGATAAATAAGACCGTGGATGGGAGACGCTATGACATCTATTGAACAATTGATTTCAGGTAATATGTACCGAATGACGAATGGTTATATGAAATGGTTGTGTGAAATGCTTACAAGAACTGGTCATATGGAAATATATGTACAAAATAGTTGTATGAAATAATTATGAAGATAGATAAACGAAATAAGAATAAGTACATGGAATATAATTTATGTTAATTTTGATATAAACTTTACCGGAATAAATATACATAAAATATATGGAAATGATGGAGCATGAAATATTGATATAATAAAATGATTGATATATATACTTATGAAAAAAAAACGGTAAGAGAATGATATGTTTCATGACATGTACATATATGATTGTTTTTGATATGTTGATACAAGGAAATTATGTAAGTAAAGACAATTATTAAACTCAAGTGTGACATGTCGAGAAAATAAGTATATCAATGTTGAATTTATATGAAATATGTGCAAGTATACTAACAATGATGTTGTTGGACGCTTAGACAAGTACCAAGCTATTGATTGAATGGTAACATGTTTAATTATAAGGAGCATTGAAATGGTAAGTACTTAGATGAAAATAAAATTTAAGATTTTGCGAATTTTTTTTAATCCCGATTTAATTCCAGTTGGTTTCTAGTGTATGTTTGAGGCTTCGAGGGCCCAATAGAGAGACGTTATGATTATTTTCAAAATATGAATAATAAATGACTCAAAATTATCTAAAAATGTTCAGTAAACTCCGGTAATGCCTCGTACCCTATTCCGGCAATAGATACGGGTAGGGGGTGTTACAGGTCATATGCATATGTTTAGACATTATAATGTATTTAGAATTGTTAATTGAGTTAAATTATTATATAGATCAAGAAATGGACCAATCGATCGATAAACGTAAAAAATAAAAAATTGTTGAATAATCTTTGGTGTCATATTTGTTGCTGATTCGTGTAGGTAAGTTCGTATTAGGTTTGTTTTGATTAATACTTATTCATGTTTGTATTATATATATATGTATTTGAATTTTAATTGAATGATCAGGATACAAATGACATGTCATTAGGATTTAATGTATCAGGTACTTCGTACCGGTGATTTCGTTATATCAAATACTATGTATCGGTAACTATATTATTAGGTACTTTGTATCGGTGTTCATGTTGTATCAAGCACTATTTGCCAGTGTTTATATTTTATCAGGTACTATGTACTAGTGGCTAAGATCTAACATTTTTTTTGAATTCTCCACAGCTCATGGGAGTAGCATCGAGTAATAGTTTATGTCCCTATTTACGGCTTGTGTGAGCAAAGTTATCCCGAGTATTCGAAGTTAATTTACTATAGTTCCTCGGGCAACACTAAGTATGAAATTGAATTGAGATAAAAAGATGTATTTGAATGGAAATGTTAGCTATGAATTGAATATGGTTGTTATGCATATTATGTTATTTATATGTATGGAATGATGTAATAACCAATTTGGTTATGTCATGAAAGGTGTAAGGTGAAAATGGAATAATATGTATATATGTTATTTTCATTAGTTAAATTATGAACTGTTAGGTACATTGTGTTTAATTTCATACGAACTTACTAAGCTTTAAGTAACCTTACCTTTGTTTCGTTTTTATTTCTTGTAGATTTTCAAAAATCGTGCAGTCAATTGGATCATTTTTGGAGCTCACACTATCTACAGTCTTTTTGGTAGACTTTTAAACATTTTGGCCCAGTTATAAATGGCATATAATAGGTGTAATTAGTTATATGATGTGAAGTTAAGAATTATGCTTTTGTGCCAATTTGATGTGAATGATATGTAATGTTAATATTTAAGTTGTGTTGTCATGTTGTGGCATGAGTTGGTACTTATGCTTAGAACTATTTTGGTGAACTTTGCTTGATGAGACTTTGGCATTTGAAATGATGATCATCTGGTAGAAGTTTATACATGAAAATATGGTATGCATGATAACGAATGGTTTGATTGTAAATTGTTGGATTGTTGTGCCGATTGTGGCATATTAGTTAGGCACTTAGGATGGACGTTATAAGTTGTATTTTTGGTGCATCTGAATAGGTTTAAAGAATGGTTAATGCATGCTTGTGGCATATGTGAGCATAGGGTTTTATAACTTGCTTTGAAAGGTTCTTTTGGTATACACAGTTTAACACACGGCCGTGTATGGCACAACTGTGTGGCCTTTATGATTTGGGAGGTGATTGGTGTACATGGCCTAAGTGAGTTACACAGTCATGTGACTCTAGTTTGTACAGTCTCAGTCTATTACATGGTCTAAGAATACAGTCGTGTGACTATAAGTTGAAATTTTGCAGATAGGTCCACACTACTTCAGTTGGTTACACGTGCCGGCGACACAGTTGCCTAGCACCCTTCCACATGGATTCAATTAGGGGTACGGCTTGGTGACACGATTGTGTGACTTGCTTACACACGGCACAGCTTGTCACATGGCCTAAACACATGGTCGTGTGACCCTTAATTGTTGAAATTTCCTTACCTTTTGTTTAGTTTGCAATTAAGCCCTTATTTGATTTTAGGTTGATTTGAGAGCTTTTGTAAGCTTGTTTTAGATTTTTTTTTTTGGTAGTAAATCATATTATACTTAGATTATTGAAAGATTTATTGTTTGATTGAATGTTTAAGCTAAAATCATAGGTGATACTTGTTGTTAACCGTCGTAGCATCAAATAGCTGAGGTCTGGTGACAGAACCTAGTGTAGGGTGTTACACGTGGAAAGAGATGATCCTCTTATTGTCTCAGCCACCATTTCATCCTTCTAGATTAACGGATTCATGATAGATACAGGAAATTCCATGGACATATTAATCGTTAAGGCATTTCACAAGATGGGTCTCAAGGACACAACATTAATGAAAGTCAGTCTAGTTTATGGCTTTGCCAATAAACCAATCACGATTAAAGGATCCATCACCCTCCCTATAGTATTAGGAGATAAAGAGCATATAGTCATAGAGATGGTTAACTTTTTATTGTTAGACCATCCAACCACATATAATGCAATTATTGGTAGGCCAATAATGGAAATGGCTAAAATGGTCGTGGCTACTTTCTATATGATGGTAAAATTCCAAACACTTTCAAGAAGAGTGTACCTGAAGTGTGACTAACGAAAGGCTCGAGAATCTTATATCATTTCCCTAAAGCTTGCAGAAAAATAGATAGTTCTTGTTCCTCCTCCTCCTCCTCCTCCTCTTACATGTTACAATTATATTCAACAAAACTTATTGGTTGGGGTAAATTTGATTGACAAAAGGACATAGACTTGGAAGGTTTGGAAGTAAGGTCAGAAGACAACCCTCTAAAAACTGAGAGTACAGAGGTCACAAAATCTTTGTGTTTAAGTACAAATGATCTCGAGAAAGTCACAAAGATGGCTAACACCCTCCCTACTACATAAAAAAAGTTGTCAAGCTCTTTACTAATTGAATATAAAGATGTTTTTGCTTGGTCTACTATTGATATGCCTAGTATACACCTCTTAATTTTTCAACATTCTTTGGGGTTGGATCTCTAAGCTCAACTAGTAAAACAAAAAAATAGCAGCGGTTTTCCCCAGAAACAAGTACAACAACTAGACAAGAAGTAAGTAAGTTGCTAACTGCTAAGTGTTGGAAAAAATCCAATTCAAAAATGGTTTTCTTGCATAACAAAATATAAAAAAATTGAAAACTGATCTAGATTATAATATTTATATCAATAAACCCTTTACTGAAATCACACTTGCATTTTCAACTAGACGGATCATTATAATTCCTAGCTTTCAACCGAATGGCTTTCTCTACTATTCTCGTACCATAAAATGCTTCGAATGTAGGCTTGAATGATTCGAATCAAATACAGAACCACAAATAGTTTTATTGGCTTTCAGTGTGAAAGCAAAATCTCTCTCAATAGAAACTGGTAGAATTGTTATTTTAGAAAATAGAATTGATATTTAGAGAATAAAACTCTCACTATTTTTGGGAAGAATAACAATATCTCAAAAGTCTATTTTTAGCTCTATCGGTGCCATCTATTCATAGAGATAAGAAGTGAACTCCTTATTGAATTGTAGAAGTCTATTTCCAATAGAAAAATGAACTCCTAGTCTAACATGAAGTATATGAGGTGGCTACCCTAGTTAACTATACTAGGGTTTGTTGTCCCTTACTCTAAACATGATGGGCTTTTGGACCTCTCCCATATCAGGTCCAATTACATGTACTTCCTAGACTTTTAACCGAATACTTTATAATTCGATCCAACCCGATATTTGTTTTTCTATTTCCCAAAATAAACATTTTAAAATTAATTTAAACAAATTAATTTCTTAATTAAATAATTTTCTCAATCCAATTCTAATTTCGCTTAAATCATGACAACTTTACCGTAAAAGAATCTACAAGAAAATATATTTAATATTTCTAAATTCAACAGATTCATTATGACCAAATGATTTATTTTTGTTTTTCTAACTTTATTTAATTTGAAAAGTATAAATTCATTTTCAAGTCATTTTCATTTTCATTTTGGAGAAAACCAAATTCATTACCAAATGATTTTATCATTTCTCTATTTTTACCATTTCTATTAATTTATGTTCATTTGATTCAACATGCAATTCATTTTTTGTTTTAACGAGCTAGCGGAAGGACCAATTGGTCATATAAGATTAGGGCTCAAATGATTTATAATTAAGTTCCAATTTTTCACCTATAATTTTAAACTCTTTGTAACGAAGTCATTGCATTATAGAATCATGACTGAGCTTTCCCCAACGACATATAATTACGAAAGCAGCTCGATCAGTGCTCCTCCAATATCTTGCTATAAGTGTGTCATCCTCATAGGATATCTTTAATCTTTCTGGGATAAATTCGTTCTTCCAATATGATACTATTTTATCTCATGGTAACCATTACATCTTCCTTCATGAAAATTCAATTACTATCAAGTAGTAATCAAGTCATTCATCACAAAGACGAATGATTTGTGGCCACATTTACTTTTCATCAACCATGTAATGCCAATGAAAGGATATCATTTACCTATATCTCAAGCAATGAATTCTACTGTTGTGAATGACACTACATACTGCAGAAGTCGTATACCCAACGACCAACTTTTGATTCTTTATTTATTAAAATCTAAGTTTTTACTTACATCAAAGTATACGAGTCATGCATACATAGTCTGTAATCCACTCAGGATTTAGGTATGTTATACATTAAATGTCACAAGTGAATAAATCCATAAATGAATTTAGGATCTATTCTTCTTAGGTCTAATTTGATGTACTATCATTCCATCTAGTCACATCTATATCTTTATCTTCTAGGAGTCATCCGCTCTGATACCCAAAATAAATCATTTCCCCAATTGGACTTGATAAACGACATATTAGTCATTCAATTAATTTGCTCATTTCCGATTAGACAAAGGCATATTTAGGTTTGTCTACTAATACAAGTTGTCTTTCCATATTACGATTCAACCACGTAATACCGCTTACGATTAGTTTAACATTAGACAACTAATGTGCCAATATTTGCTTCTATTTTTCTTTGTATGCAAAAACCAAATGACAATATACAAAGGGCATTAATGTAATTTATGAATGATTTCATTAACCAATTTGTTCGAAAAATTGACAAGTGTACATAGACAAAAATACTACACTTACGCCACCATATCCAACACGAGGTTCATCTATAAAGTCACCTACCTAAATTAGTGCCAAATGTGGTAATAGTGCCCAAGCCTAGGAACAAATAGCGAATGTGTGTAGAGTTCACAAATATAAATAAATTATGCCCAAAAGATAGTTTCCCACTACCTTTAATTGATCAGTTGGTGGACTCCTCGATTGGGCATGAATTTATGAGCTTTATGGACGCTTTCTCCTGATACAACCAGTTATAAATCAAACAATCAAGAAAAAACAACATTCATTACTGAGGATGAGTTCTTCTACTATAAAATGATGTCCTTTGGATTGATGAATACGGGTGCCACCTACCAATGTTTGGTGAAAAAGTTATTCACCAATCAAATCAGAAGATGTATGGAAGTATCTGTGGATGATATGTTGGCAAAAAGCACCACGATGGAACAACACATGAATGATGCCGATAAAAGCATGAAAAAGTTACTTAAATCATGAAAGGATTTCTAAGAAATTATATAATTCATAAAATATGAAATGATTACTTAAATCTTGAAAGAGTAATTTTTAATATATGAGAGAAATACTTAAAACCTAAAAGTATTATTTAAAACATGAAAGAGTTCTAAGAAATTAGGTAATTCGTAGTACATAAAAGAACTGCTTAAAATTTTGAAAGTTTTACTTAAAACATGGAAGGGTCTTTAAGAAATTATCTAATGGGTAAATTACATTGGTAGTCACTCAACTATTAGTAAATTTTTTTGGTTATACAATTATAAAAAGTTACAAAATGATCACCCAATTGTTTGACTTTTTCTTTTTTGATCACCTAACTATTCGAATTTTTCTTCTTCTTTTTTGCCACCACTTGTTAAATTACTAACAAATAGATAACTTGACAGCTTTTAAAATTAGAATAATAACCACTTTAACCCTCAATATAATTTATTCCCTTGCAGAATTGAGAAGAAATGGAGAGATCATTTCAATAATTTTTTTAATCAACAGATAAATGATAGATTATTTATATTTAAACTCAAAACATGATTTCAACAACAATCAATTATTTGTCGCACACCAGTAGCTCAAAACCTAATTTTAACAATAATAAAATCATTTGTCACTTTAATTAACTTTCTTTTAGGGTCCGTTTGTTTACATATAAAAAGTTTTACAGTTCTACATTTTTCTGTGTTTTTTTAACAGAAAATAGCTTGGTCAACAAAAAATGATTTACAGGTCAATGTAAAATAAGCCAATTTTCTTGTAAAATAACTTATCTTTTTTAAAAGCGTAAGTCATTTTCCGGAAAAGAGCTCTAGGTAATTTTATTTTTATATAAAAATTAACTTAAATCAAGCTTAATATTATTATATTGATAGTAGATTTTATTTTTATTTTTAAAATTAATAAAATTTATTAAAATTTTAATATAAAATATTATATTTTTCAATATTATTAAACATACATATTTAATTATTTATATTTAGTTATATAATAAATTATTAATATAATTTATCATTTCAATAGATTATTTAATATTTCAATTTTATTTTAATAATAAATTTAAATAATATTCTTCATGTATTATTAGAAATATTCAATATTAATATTTTGATAATAAATATTTATTACAATTATAAATATATTAATAATAAATATTTTGTAGTATAAAGATTAAAATATGTCATAAGTCTATGTACGTTTTACAAATTTGCAATTTAGTATATATACTTTTGTTTTCAAGAATTTAATCCCTCTACTTTTCAGATTTGAAAATCAAGTCCAATTGTTGACATTGTTCAATTTTTTTTATCAATTTTGTTGATATCACATTTTTAAATAAAAAACTCACTTGGTAGTCAAGTAATTAAAAGATGACATTATAATAAACTTGAATTTAACAAAATATTTTTAATATATACAAAAACAATGTAAAATATAAATTTTTGATATAAAATAAACTCAATTAAATAACAAAAAGATAAGAAAATTTCAAATGTATGCTTATTTCATTGAAAACAATATTTATGAAATATTTACAAGAAATCTGTCAAACAACAAAAAATATTTTACACAACTTTATCCAAAAATCAAAAAATATTAATTTTTTTAGAAAATAAGTCATTTTTAAAAAATTATTTTCTAGAAACAATTTTTAGTCAAACAAACATTCTCTTAGATGTTAACTCTAGTAACTGTCACCGAAGTAGCCAAAATTTACACTTCTAGTACCCCTAACAAAAGGAAAAGAAAAATTGCCACCCTTGTACATTTTTTTTCACAAACTAAGAGTCTGATTTAAGAAATAAAGAATGAGTAGCCAACCATCTTTTGGTGACAAAAGTATTATTATAGAATAAAATACAGAATGAGTTGTTTTCTCCATATTTTTTTTTAAAGAAAAAGAGTTATCTTGAGATTCAAATTTATTCAACGTAGTCTCTTCAAAGTCACTATATAAACTAATGTTTCAAAGTGTCGAGTGATACTATACTGGTTGCACCATTGCATTTTTTCTGGAGTACTAAAAACAGCAACATAGGTCAAGTAAATAATTTTCACCATGAGAGTAAGGGCAAATGAGATCCTAAGCTGATGGATCCCTAAATCACACCAAGTTAATATTCCACCACTACACACACAAAAACCATTCAAGAAAGCAATAAATACATGAGAGAATGAACAATTCCCGCTATCATTCTTCCAGTCAGTTCAGTTTGTCTCTCCATCAACATGTCATTGAGTCAACCAAAACAGAAAACATTAAAACCAGTTCTGAAATTTGCTGTCGGGAAGCAATACTATTCAACAACGAAATCCATCTTTCATCAGTTTCCAAATTTAAGCATCATATCCTCCACAGATTATGCTCCTGAAAACAGATAACCATGTGCTAGTTGGTATTAGATTTCATATCAGTTAAGGTGAATGACCATAGGAAACTTTTCCTCGATTTTGTTCCTATAGAAAGAGGAGATTATAAGGTGCTCCTATAGTTTCAGTTGCATTTCTCCCCTCATATTGTTTGAAGTTCATGTCTGACATATATCCGGACATTCTCTTCTTCTCGGACACATACCATACCCGACACATATTTAGAAATGAATACGAAGATAAAATCCCAAAATTTATGTATACACGTATTAGATACGAACCCTCAAGTCCTAGTACTAACATAGCTGGTAACTGTATTATTTGTTACAGTGGTACAAAACAACTCAATAATGTGCACTATAACAGTAACACTAACAAACTAATGTTTCCAAATGACATGAATATGTCATAAACAACCAAAAGTACCAAAAGAGAAGAAAGAAATGAACTACAACTTACGCGATGGAGCAGCCAGATCTCAGGCGCCGTTTCTTCCTCGTCACATCCTTCCTCCTTGGGGGCTGAAGAACAACCTTGATGGCAGTATCGAAAACGGCTTTGACATTCTAATCCAATATTGTATCCGTTAAAAACATGAAGGAAGCACATTACAAGCCACAATATCTATAAATGACATCAAATTACCTGCTGAGTCTTGGAGCTGCATTCGATATAAGCTGCTGCACCAATTTGTTTCCTCAGTTCCTCTCCCTGTGTAAGCATTATATCCAAATCATCTACTTGAATTGCGATCGAATAGCGGTTATGGATCGTAACTGAAACCAGAAATTAGCTACCGAAACATTGCTGACAATAAAGTTGAAGTGAAGAAGAGCATACCTGAGCAGATGTTATAATATTAGACCCCATTTGATCAGCAAGATATGCTCTATCTTCCCGGAGATCTGATATATACACATGCACACAGAAAGAACATAATTCAATGTCGTTAATGGAATTATTCCATTCAAGCAATAGTTGAGTGAAACATTAAATGAAATAGTTTCCTACCTAGCTTTGTTCCAACCAGGACAATGGGAACATTTGGTGCAAAAAGGCGTAGTTCTGGCATCCACTGTGAACAGAGAATTTTGGGATATTGGATTAGGAATGTTTTGTTCCAAGGAAGAAAGCAAAGCCAACAACCCTTTTGATTTTAATTGAAATTTATAAAAATTCCACCTTTTTTCAAACATGATGTAAAAGACCATTAAAAAAAATCTTTTTAAAGTTAAAAAGTTGAAGATGAGAAAAAAAAAAGAAAAGGTACCTTCTTGAGAACATTTTCATAGCTTGCTCTGCTAATTAATGAGAAAGCTAAGACAAATATGTCTGCACCTCGGTAACTCAATGGCCTTAATCTGCTATAATCCTCTTGACCTTTAAGATTAGATAAAAAAAATGGATAAGTCAAATCAGAAATAAAACACCAAGAAAAACCCATAAAAAAGAACTTTCAACCAATCATAGCAAGCAGCAAAAAAAAAAAAAAAACCTGCAGTGTCCCATAAACCCAAATTAACAATGCTCCCATCTACAGCCACATTGGCACTGAAATTGTCAAACACTGTCGGTATATAATCCTAACAGAAAAAAACCAAAATAAGGAAATAAGTTAAAAGTCTATCAATGCAATGAAAACAAGTAAAAAAAGAGTAAAGAAAGTGTTTAGAGGTGGTGACACTTACAGTGGGGAACTTGTTGCTGGTGTAACAAATGAGCATACATGTTTTTCCAACAGCTCCATCTCCAACTGTAACACATTTAATGAACTTTGAAGCACTCATCTTCTTAAACTTCCATCTACTTCTTCACCTAAGCAACAATATGTGTGTGTGTGTAAGCAAGCTGGTTAGGATTAATAGAGTAGGAAATGTTGAAACAGAGAAAGGAAAGTGTGCTTTAGAAGATGAAATAGCTGTAGTTGTAGTTTCCCAAAGAGAAATATATATATTAAAAATGACAAAGGCTTATGAGAGAAGTAATCATCTCTGATACTGTAGTCAAAAGGGGGATGTGTTGCATTGAACTTTATTTATTTATCCATCATCCCTCTCAATATATTTCAAAAATGAATCCAACAGAAAATTTTTTTGAAATGCAGAAATGGGTCCCCCCACCCCACCCTACCTTTCTCTCTCAAACGGGCACCTCTTTCTCATTGTTGCTTTCCAGCTTATGTTCTTTCACATTATTTATTACTACCAAGTAATAAACCCTCCTATAAATTGCACGTAAAAAGACAAACTTTTCCCAACATGTTTCAACTGCTCATTAACTGTTAAATTTGAATAAAATAATTTTGGATAATATTATAATTATAATTATAATTATAATTAAAGTATAAATTACTGTTTATATAAAATTTTAAAGAATATATTTATTATAAACTTTTTCCAAATTCATTATCGATTGATCTAATCTACTAATTCAAGTAAATAACATGAACAAAAACTGCTAACTTTTTTTATTCAATCTTTGATTATAATATGGACATTGGATTCTGTCTTTTATGTAACAGCATCAGTGCTTCAAATAAAAAGACAGAAGAACAGTTATGGGAAATGGTTTCTTTTTTTTAAACAGTTTTTTGAAATGAATGCGATCGTTGGATTCATTCAATTTTCTTACACCAACCTATGTTATGTCCTCTTGTCTTTTATCCTATTGTAAAGGACAACATATAAACATAGCCATTTTTTTTTTTGGCGGGGCAATCCCCCCGTTCATCCCCACCATGCTTCTTTCTTTGCTTGGCCCAAATCTCTATTTTCCTTTTTCAGGTGTCTTTTACTCGACCTTTAATTAATAAACGTCGGTGTCAAATAATGTTTTTCTTTTCAACTTTTCTTGAAAAAAAAAAATGGACCACTTTTTTGGGGCTGTAAATTTGTTCATGCATTTATGTTGGAAGGCAGAGTATAGTTGGGCGCCATTAATTGCTTCGGAAACTGATTTGGTCGTTGCTCTCCTCTGCTTTGAAGAGTTTTTCAGCTTCTTAACCTAATTTTATGGTCACAAATTGTATGTATAATTGAAGCTAAAAATGAATTATGAAGGATAAATGAAACAAGATGTGAACCTGAAGAAAAAAGATGGGTTTTATGACAAAGAAAGAAATTAAACTTGAGTGCAGTAATAATGTGATGGATCAAAATTTGAGCGCTTTGCGACAGTCCACTTTTGTTATATGTATTTGGAAACTCTGGATTTTATGCTTTCTGTTATTGCTGCAGATGCAATTGAAGCTCATTTCTAGCTATCTTTTTCTAAATTATAAATGTTCGTTTGTTAGAAAAAGAACTGAAAGTCTCATTCGAATCTTTTGGTTGATTTTTTCTTTCAGAAGGGAAAATGCTTTTTTGGGTTTTCTAAGAGAGGAAAATTTGGTGTGTTGGGGCCAATTTGGAGCTGTCTTAAACCAAACTTAATGTTTAATCATCATTAAAAATAGTGCCTTCCCAAGTTTTACCTGTAAAAAAACTTTCCCTTGATTTGGGGTTACTCGACAAAGTTTGCAAATTCACTGCTTCATTTCCTGTTTCTATGTTCATTCTCCAAATTCTACTGCAAAGTTGGATTTAGTTTTATCCAACCCGGTTTCTTAAAGGGTTAGTACTCATGCATATAGTAGAAACATACAATCACAGTATTTAGTATTCACACATAAAGTAAGAGCATATATCACACCCGCACACATCGAAAATTTACCACTTGTTACTTAAAAATTGAAATCCAAATAGATTCTTAAGTAAATGTTTTTTAATCATCAAATCAATCATGGAAATTATAAGATTATTAAAATTTAAATCTCAATACTCAAATAATAGTTTACTTCAAAATCTATTAGAATCCTAAGATCAAGTTATCAACTTTATATTTGTATGATATTCGTATAATATATCTAATGATAATTATATTTAATATTTTAAATAATTTATATGGTATAAATTCTATGCGACATTCATGTGTTCAATATCATTTTGCGTATTATATTTATAGATCCAAATCCAATCTCAAAGCATATATACATATTAACCTAAGTTGGAGGCATAGAGCTCAGTATTCAAGAGGATTAGATTTTTCATGGATTGCCTCGGAATGCTGATTTTTCACCTTCTTTACTCTTGTATGCCCAAATCTATTATCTTTAATAAGTAATGTTTTGTGGGTGAGTATTTGGTAATTGGTATATTAATAGTGTTTCTTTTTACAATAGATTTAAAATTTTAATGTGTATATTTTTTTTTATATTTTTATAAAAAATTTGTTAACTCTCTGATCTTGGTTATGGAATCTAAAAACTTTGTTGGTAATGTACAAAATAATTTTTCATACTTTATTTTAGAATATTATATATTTGCTTTAGGGTTAGTATTTAGTATGCTGGTAGTGTATTTCTTTTTATTCCACAAGCAGGCTCAAATAATTGTCACGTTATAGGTTTTTATCATATCTGTTCTTTTTTATATAATGCTTAAAATTATTCATAGTCAATCTCCAACCCTTAAATAGGAGGTTAATATGCTTCAACACACTCGAACCCATACCCTCCTATACTGATAACAATGACTATACCAATCGAACTAAAACTCAATCAATTACTAAAAATTTAAAAATATCAATCTTCATACAAATAATTGAAATGGAGCAAAACTTATTCATTTGATTCAATAATAAATTTGAATTATGATATGTTTAGTAATTAGTAGGTACACTTAATTGAGTGTAATGAATCATTTAAATTATACACTCCAATTCTTGGAAAGTAAGAAATAAAGTAATTAGGTGGATAATTAAAAAATAATTATAATCAATTCAATTATTTTATAACTTTTTAAACATATAAATATATTATTTAAGTTTAAAAAGTTATTTTTATACACTAATAATAGTAATTTAATCTTAAGACATATTTTATTTTTTAAATTTAATTATATGTTATTTTATTAATTTTATTCAAATAATCTTAAAATTTTATTGATGAAAAATAATTTTCTATACATTTTAACTTACTAAATAATATCGAAATTGCATAGTATTTATTATAAATTATTATTACTAATTTTAACTAAATTATAATATATATTATTAATTATTTATACATGAAAGGAATATATATTTATGTTAGACAGAGAATAATTCAACATATATAAAATGTTAGAATAATTAGATAAAATTGCATAAAATGTTTATTTTTTTTTGATAATTCTATTAATAGTCATATTGTAGAGTACTTTCTTGAACTAACATGTTATATTTACTTGTTTAGAGAATATTTTCTCAAGCATTATTGTTAATTTTTATAATAATTAATAATTATTTTTAATTTAAAATTGTCATGCACCAAAATTAAATTTTTGGATTAAATCTGTAACCGATGAATTAATTTTAATTTTTTGTTTGAACAGTGTAATTGAGCTTTTATTTGAGGCAGATATGCTTAAATGCCAAAAACTGTATCGATATTTAAACAAAAATCGATACCTTTTTAATAAGTATCAATACCTTCGTATTTTTATACTTATACCAATAATCCCTTGGATAAAAAAAAGAAACATACAAGCTCAAACTCAAATCTTAATTATTACAATAAGATTGATAGTTAAAACTCAATTAGTGTAGAAGTTCTTGATCACCCTTTTTTTTTTTATCATGTTTTAAACGACAATGATATAGTAAATTAAACCTTGAAATAGGATGGAACCCAACAGCCACCAAATTATGGCAAGTTCAATCTGTCATCAGGCTAGTTGCATTTTCACGTTTCAGGTGAACAGTTTTTGGATAAGAATAATACTACCGTATCAAGTAAATGGTCACTCCTCGACATAGTTCCTCCTTTTTACACATTGGTCCAACTTGCTCCTACTCTTTACACTACTTCCCATCCAGGAGAACCATCAAACAGTTTGAATCATATACAGCAGCTGCCAAATTGATCATAGTTTTTGCATCATCATTTCCTCTCACCATGTCAATCATAGGATCACATACCATCCATTCTCATCATGCCATACAATGAAAGAAACTGACTTAATTGTGCCATATTTTGTCACGAAAACATTTAGATGTTGTGATTGGACTCAGAAGGTTCAAATCAAGGTATAAACAGTCAATATGATATTATAGTGATACGGCGTATGTGGTATGATACTAACTGATTGAATCAGTAAAGGCATAAAAGTTCAGATTTGTCTGAAACCATATAAAGGTTGGTTAGTTTCTATAAATTCACAACAATGAAATCTAAGCTAAAACTAAAGGACAAAAAAGGCACAAAAACATATACAGAACTAAAAAACCTTTTTCAAAGCCTATACTGAACAATTGTACAAGTATCACAAATGACATATTATTATTATTATAAGTTCATCAATCAAGAGTATATTTATACTTTGGTTTCTCCATTGCTGCATTGATCTTTTAACCGTTAGGGTAGTCTCACCCATCAGAATCCTATATGGCAACAAGGTTAGGTGATTGATTTTCTATGCCACCACTGTGACTTGGGGAAAGCTGGCAAATCAGCACTGAGAACATTAAATTATGAAAAATAATAAATCCTGCTGGCAATCTGAGGACCATGTTTCATCAGGCCTAGTCTTGAAGATAACCATAGAAGCTGTTCCAACCAAAGGATAATACCAGTCGAAGCAGTTCCAGCAGAACCCCTTAGCTTACGGTCGTCAAGATTGGGAAAATAATTGGGGCACAGTCAAGCAACAAGGCTCAGTGCCAGCAGCTATTCTACAGAATAAATAACTATAACAGGCCCAGCTAGTTTGGTTCTGAAGACATGCAACTTTTTTATATTTTGTTAGGTGTTAAGCATCAGCTGCTAAAATAGACCCTAAAAAGGTACAAAATGTCAAAAACACGTTGCAACATGTATAACATAGATGATTAAGAGAATGACAGTGCTTGGAAGAATTATCAGTTAATAAACACAAGCAAGGTAATCAAATCATTATCAAGGTATTAAAGCTCATACAGAAAATGGAAATCAAGTAATTAACATTTCAAATTCAGTGGGACCAATACCGTTACTGATATCTGAAGTAACATGGTAAAGTGAAAACTTAGTCTGGAAATATAACTCCATAATTATAGTTGGTAATTTTCAACCAGGGCTTTTCGCTTTCCCGATAATGTATGTCAGATCGCATGTAATAATTATCTCCAACAAATTGATGCTAGAGAAAGCTGCATTACCTTAAAGTAGCTCCTAAGCACATTATTAAGACTTTTGAGGCGGATTGATTCCTTCGGAGTATTGTCAATAAAGGTAAAATTCTAAACATAAACCTGTATATCTTCTTCCACCAAATAGTAACAAGTGAGGCAAATTAGCAAATTAACTTCCGGAAAAAATGACTAATTGAACCTAGTGAAATTAGATAAACCTGATCCAAGTATGAAGGAACATGGAAAGGGCCAAAGAACAGGTAAGAAATGAAAAGGGCTAATCAAATGAACAACATGTTTGTCGCTAAGGAATTCAACATATTGATATAAATCAGGTGCAAGATCATAAATGCCTGAATGGTCACAATAGCAACTTTCTCAATTGTCTCATTCTTCTTCTCTGGCCATTTTCTTAGATGTCTCATAATCGTAATACATAAACTTGAAAGGGTCATGGGATTATCCTTTTACAAGAGAGATTAAATAGACATCCTGAAATTAATATGGAGTATATCAAGAAAAGCATGTTCTTCTCTAAGACTATAAAAGGCAATGGCTCCAACAAAATTGCAACATAAACTTATGAAGAACTTAATCAAAGAATAAAAAATGGTTAAAATAGATGCTGCAAACTATACACCTGAATCAAAATTGAACTTCCCCAAAACAAGACTTCCTATAAAATTCAGAAACTCCTACCTTTCAGAGAAAGTGGTAATCAGAAGGAACAGTTAGATCGAAGTGCAAGGGCCAGGGTTCTGGAATTTCCATCTACTACATAAGCAATACCGGGCTTCAAGCTACATCTCTTACCCAGGTTAAGTTTCACATAGGATTCAACCTGAAAGTGGTCCCAATTTCTAGGACCTTCAACAACCCCCCCAACACTCACACCCCAAGCTAATACATCTTCAGAAGTATCAGACAAATTAACAGCCCATTGTAAAATTTTCGAATTTGTTTGTTTCATCTCAATCCAACCTCCAAGTCTTTGGTATTCATCAAGTTCAGACTCCAGCATTAGGGCAATAGATCCAGATTCTGGGATGTTTGTGTCCGAAGGCATAAAAGCTGCCTCATTTACTGTATCAACATCTTCAAGATATCTAGACAATCCAACCGGAAGCGCAAGGGCTCCAAGGCGGAAATTACGACTAGCCAATTTAGGCCCTCGGCGAAGGCCTAAAAATGAGAGTTTCAATCTTATTGGAAGATGACAAACAACTTGTCCAAACGTACTGAAGCAATGTTCATTTCCCATTCCACGGAAGGATTGAGCCAGCGAAGCAATGATATTTGATCTTTTCACTGTCACCCCAATAGCACCTCCATTATGCTGATGCAACATAGGTGGTCCAAATGATAAATCAGTGAGGCCCTTTTCCTCCTAGGAAACAAATAAAAACCATTTCAGGACAAGAACTAAAAGTTCATATCAATTATGGAAACTAACCAGGAATAAGAAGTGCAATTCATACAAACAAATGGAATGTACTCAACACTGCATCAAGAATACATGGTTTGTACAATTCAAACAAAACACTTCTCAACATTACAAGTATAAAAAAAAGTAACAGTGAGTTGGAAACCGGGAATAATGAGGGAATACCTGAAGGGAAGAGGCCGAGGTAACATTCAAATCTCTAAACTGAGCTCCAAATGGAATTGCGATAGCAGAAAACCAATCACCAGCACTTCCTTTATAGAACAACTTAGATAGCGTGAGTGGGGTTCCATAGACATCGCCATTACTATTTTCAATCCTTTTCTGATTAGCCATGAATTCAACCCCAAAGGTATCTTTGCCCCCAACAGTGGTTGCAAATCTAAACCTGGAATCAACCATAGTTCTGATTCCTGCCTGACCAACCCCGTCCCAATGTTCGTCGTCGACCTTGGACATTAACAATACAGCTGCGAGAATATCAACTTCCCCTCTCAAAAGGGTATTCGATCCTTCGAATGGATTCTCTTTGGATGTTTTGTAGAAGGAAAGTAAACGTTCGACTTTGTCTTGTCGCTCTCGGAGTTTCATGAGGTCTGAAAATGATTCTCGCTGCAACCGCTTCAAGATTTCAATCTTAGGAATATAGATATATATATTAGAAACAATGCAAGAAAAATAGGGAGGAAGAAAGAACTATACAAAAAAAAATAATAATAAAAATAAAGAGGAGATTATAAATACCGGATTGCGGCGAGATAAGTAATCACGGCCTTTAACTAAGTCGTGAACGAACCCTTTTATTTTGTCCACTCCAGAAGCTATGGGATTCATTTTCTCCAACCTTTACTTACTCTTTTTTCCCTCTTGTCTTTGAGCGTGGTTTTGGATGAAGGAATCGGTGGAAATGGGATTTTGATTCCGTATTTCAAAAGCGGGACGGCCACTTTTGTTTGTGGGCTTTATTGCTGCGGTGGATTATTATTATTACTACAAATCCAATCACATGCAACTACACGTTCAGAATATGGATGTATGTCTGATGTATGCTTAAAATAACATATAATAAACAATAAAACTTGTATAGTTTAAAAAATAATTATTCATAATTATAAAATATTTACGATTAAAATTAAAAAAAAAATTAAATAGTTTATTATTATGTTATCATCAATTTTACCTTAGTGTCGAGTTAATCTATGACACTACCTCAATTAACATTATTATTAACATTAAAAATCTTATCATACACTTATGCATGTGAAAACCACAAATTTAAAAATAACATACAATAAATAATTAAATATATGGTTTGAAACTAATTAATTATAATAACATACGAAATTTGTATTTTATTAAAATAAAAAATTGATTAAATTGTGAGTACAACGAAATTTACACACACAAGTACATAAGATAAACAATGCAAAATGTATTACAATTATTTATCATGATTTGTCTACGATTGTGAATGAGTATTGAGTTGACTTATGACACTGACTCAATTAACAACATTATTAATATATACAACTAATAGAGATAATAACTTGTGCATATTAAAACAAAAATGTATAAAATGTATCAAAATGAAGTTTTGGTTGAGCAATAAATTTAAGGTTTTATTAATCCAATTGGATTAGGTTTAAATCCTACCATATGCATATTTTAATTGGCTTTTGTAAAAATAAAAAGACTAAAATACCCTCAAATAGTTTAACTTATTTTAATTATGAATGGACATTTTTGTAATTTTTTAACAGAGTTGATGACCCGATTGAAGGTGGCACCAACTCAGTAAAATACTTAATAGTATAGCTATACAACTAATAGAAATAATAACATGTGCATATTAAAATAAAAATGTATTAAAATGAAATTTTAGTTTAGTGGTAAATTTAAGGTTTTACTAATTCAATTGGTGTAGGTTCAAATCTTACCATATGTATATTTTAATTGGTATTTGTTAAAAAAAACTAGGATACCCTTAAATTGTATATTTTAATTACAAAAGGACATTCTTATAATTTCTTAACCAAGTTGGCGACTTGGTCAAGGGTGACACCAACTCAGTAAAACACTTAATAGATAGTATAGATATACAAATAATGGAGATAATAACTTAATCATATTACAATGAAATTGTACAAATTACATCAAAATAAAGTTTTGCTTGAGTGGTAAATTTAAAGTTATACAAATACAATTGTTGTGGGTTTAAATTTCACCATATACATATTTTAGTTAGTTTTTCTTAAAATGAAAAGACTAAAATACCCTCAAATAGTATAAAATTTTTTTAATTACAAAAGAATATTTTCGTAATTTCCTAATTAAGTTGGTGTGTCACACCCTAAAATAAGTCCCAAAAGTTATGAGGGTATTTTAGAGATTTTAGCTTTAATGAGTTCGGGAATTTCATTAGCATGGTATTCAGAAATGTTTATGTCTATGACATTTTGGAAATTAAATCAAATTTTGAAAAGATACTAAAAAGTCTTTCAATTTTGAAATAAGGATTGATTTGTAAAAGGGTCAAAATTCTGTGCGTTTATAAAACATTTTTACCAAATTTTAAAAATCACCTAATAACTCCCCACTTGCAGCTTATTTTCACTAAAGTTTTCTCTTCATCTTGCTGTGTCGTTTCTTGCTCTCCTAAGCCTCTTTCAATTGATTTTTTATTTCCAAACTCTAATATTTTGATTTTTATCAACATCCAAGCCTTAAACCTCCTAAAATACCAAGAAAAACACCCAAAAACCATAGATTTCTCCATTGTCAAGTTTGTGGGTTTTTCGAATTTTCGACAAAAGCTTCATTTTTCTTTCATCAAAGGTAATCATTTGTCTTTTCATTAGTATTTAATGTTATTTAGTCTTTAAAACAAAGTTTTTAGCCATTAAATTGTATGTTTTAAATAAAAGCCAAAAATTAGGTCATTAATGGTGGATTTTGGGTAAAAACGTGTTTCAAAGTGTTTTTCAATTAGTTGTGACATGATTAGAAGGTTTCTAAATTTACATTGAAGTTTCATTAAAGATTTCTAAAGATTTAGTGAATTTTTGTGAAATTGCCAAAAACATGTCAAAAATTTTGATACCATGAATTGAGTAGTTTTGCGTAGTTTAAAGGTTGAGAATTAGTTGTAGGTGAATAAATAGATGCATGGAAGTGGTTTTAGGCAAAACGATTGAGTATAGACCGAGATATTTTGATATCAAGTTTGTTATGTTGAAGATTTCAGTTACTTGAGAACTTGACTTATGTTTATGTTTTTGATTGCTTGAGTTGAGTCCTTAGCTAATTTTTGAATGTGTTGTTGTGTGATTTGTTGTGTTAAAGCTTCAAATTCATTAAGACCATCTACGAGTTAAGGAAAGACTAGTTTGGGCTTCAAATTTCGGTGAAAGCGTAATTGGTGAGTGTTTAGAATAGCTGCTTGTGGAAATGATTCATTGCGTTAATGGAGAATTTAAAAATAGCCTAAACCCCTACTCTAAATTCTAAGTGTAAGCTTTCTCATACTCATGATTTTATATGTGAAAATGTGTTGTGAATTTGTGGATTATAATGTGACATTGTGATATGTGTAATAAGCTTATGATGGCTATTGAGAAAGAGTTAATTGTGGGCATGATATACATGCTACATGATAGTGAAAACGTTATGCTTATAATGTGACTATGCAGAGATAAAGTGCAGTGAACAGTAAGTAAATGTGTGTGTTAATAACAGATATGTTGGCCTTGTGAACCTTAAAACCATTGGATATAGTTGGCATGCCATAAGATTGTGAGAACTCACCTATATATGTTATGTGATTTGGGCTTTGATGCCTTGGGACATGTTTGGTGTGATGGTAGCTCAAGTGCCAAACTATTTTTAAATGTAATGGTATGAAATGTGTTATATGTTGACAAGTGAATCTGATTACTATGTATATGAATTAATGAATAATGCATGAATAACTCTAATATGATATTAAAGATGAGACGTAATTGTGCTAAATGGATATTTTGATAATGCATGATGACTTGTTTGTATGATAGTTGTTCTAGGCATTCACTAAGCTCGTCAAGCTCACCCACTTCTTTTAAATCCATCACATATTAGTAGCATTCTGGTGTGAGCGGTGTGGTTCCGAGGGGTGATCCAGGCAAGTCTTTTATGTTAATTCATAGGTGTTTATTTATTCGTTTATGTTTTGGGAAAATAAAGGCAATGTGGTAGAACTATTGCATAAATGTTGCCATGATGTTTTGGTTATTTGCGTAACTTAATTATTCTTAACATTTATGGATATTGTTATTGTTATATTGCTTGGTTACTCAGACATTGTAACACCCTCAACCTGTATCCATCATCGAAATAGGGTTATAGGAATGCTACAACAAGTTAACAGAAATAACAGGTAAAAATCACGATCATTACAATATAATTTCTTAAATACCACAAAGTAATTGATTTACAATAATAACTTACATTTATGAGGCTTAAATCGAGCTTACGGGACTAAAGAAATAATCTTAAAACTTTTAAGGACTAATTTGAAATAAGTTAGGAAAATTTGGAAAAATATGAAAATTTTCAAAAACAGGGGACACACGACCGTGTGGTCATGCCCTGTGGAATGCCCCAGATCGTGTGACTTTTGAAGTTGGGACACACGACCGTGTCCCAACCCGTATCTCTACCCATGTAACTCACTGACTTAATACACACGACCATGTCGTCGGCCGTGTAACACACTAACTTAATACACATGGCTGTGTCTTAGACTATTGTAGCACACAGCCGTGTGGCAGTCCGTGTCCCAGGCTGTGTGCACCAAAATGAGCCTTAAACATCAAGTTTACCATTTCAAGATTTTTTGGTCACTAAATAATCCATTTACCAACCATTAGACCTATTCAAAATGCAATTAAACAAGCTCAAATCATGTTAATTCAACCATCTTAAGTGCCTAATCAATGTAACCTCAATGGTACCACAAGTATTCACACTTATACAACAATATAAATCATCAAGCAAAACATGCCAATTCACACAACTTAAACTTCTAACCAATATGCCTATCATAGGCATCTCAATTCACAACAATTCAATATAACCTATTAGTCATACATATGCTAAAAGTTTGTATCAAAGACATCTTCCATCATTCATATATCACAATAAGTTATCAACTTACACTTAGGCACAATTTATATATATTTACATACTAAAACAAAAGTAATGACATAGCAAGCCTATTGCATGCCATATAATCCAAAATAAACGTTTAAAAACTACTGAAATCGGATGGATAGTGTAACTTGAGTGCTGATTCGCTCATCCAACCTTCAAAAGTATCTACAAGAAACATAAATTAACACAAGTAAGCTTATTGAAGCTTAGTAAGTTCGACGGACAGAAGAAATAAATCTTATCGAAGTAAATATAACAATCAAATCAAATATGATTCAACAACACATGTCTCCTGCCATCTACAATTGAAAATTGGTAAATTTCATATTTCAATTCAAAGCTTAAATAATAATCTCCGAGAAAACATACATGCCCACAACAGAGTCAATTCAAGATGTCAAGTACATGTCATGCCATTCAAAGTCATTAAACAAATTATAATACAATAATTTACGACTTGATGAACAACTTACAAATACAAGTACATAAGTAATCCAACCGAAACATGCCAAATGCTCATGAAATCTAATCCAATTGATAACATGCCTCGACACTAAGTGCCTAGCCCGTAGGCTATACATCCGCCCCCATAACACGCCAGGACAAGATAATATAACACGAGGGTTCACAACAAATGTTGAACCTTAGTATACTCGAGAAAAATATATAGATCATACCACATCAATCTCCACTCCAATCCCCGCATAACATGCCGTCATTTAGTTGTATTCTATCTCGCGTTCATCCGGCCCAAGTATCAAAATTCAATAACATTTTCCCAAACAACTTTATATCATCAATAGAACAATTAATATCCACTATTTCATATAATATCATCATACAATTCATATAGATATTAAATTACAAACCAAAAGAACTTACCTGGACTGAATTGTAATAGTTGTAGAAGTTTAGGGACTATTTCACAATTTTTCCTTTTCCACATAAATCAAACAAGGTCTTGATCTAAAATGAAAAATTTTCCAATTATTATCTTACATTTCATATTCTAATTTATTCTACAATTTATACCCTTTTATTTTTAAAATTTACACAATTGCCCCTAACTTTTACAATTTAAGCAATTTAGCCCCTTAACCCAAAAATTATCAAATTAAACATTTCTAAAAACTCAGCATACTAGCTGAATGTTCAAGGTTCCTAAATAGTCCACAAAACACCTTTTATTCACTAATTAACCATGTGATTTTAACATTTTAACAATTTAATCCTTTAATTAAAAACTAAATAAAGTCACTTTACAAAACAATCAAAAATCACAATCAAAGATTCAAGCACATAATTATATCAAAGCTTCAAACACATAATTATCACAAAAAAAAAACAATCAAGATTCATCAATGACAACTTCTAAAATTTTTGACAGAATAAAAAACGAAGGTACGGTCTAGCTGGACCTAGTTGCAACGATTTCAAAAACATAAAAATTATAAGAAATATGTGAGAATTGAGCTTACATGCACTAAGGAGATGAAACCAAAGCTTGGAGCCCTTCTTCAATGGTGTTTCAGCAAAAGGTAAAGAAAAATGAAGAAGAAATGTCCATTTCTTTCAATTTCTTTTATTTAAATTTGATTTATTTACAAAATTTCCATCAATTACACTCAATTAATTAATTTTTTTGTTCCATTTTGCCGTCTACACACCTACCAAGGTTTAATTACTTCATTGGTCCTTCCTCATTTAGTAATTAAGTTATTTGATAAAATCTAAATGCAATAATTAACAAATTTTGCACCTTTTACAATTTAGTTCTTTTACCTTAATTAGTTATCTAAATGTTAAAATTTCTTAACTAAATTGATGGGTCGACATGACAAAAATTTGTGATCCCGAAACCACTATTCTGTCACCATTGAAAAATGGGCTGTTACAGACATGTTTTCGATGATTGAACTGTTATTGTGGTCATTCTGATGTTTATTTGACAAGGTATTAGTTACATGTTGAATGGTTTATGATTGGGATGGATTATTTGCCTTATTATGCTGTATTTTTTGTGTCTGGAGTAGAGGTATCAAATTCGGGTTTTAAAAATGATACCTCTGTGATATTTCATTGTGCAGGAAGTCAGTATTGTAATTTGGTATCGACACCTTATCACGAGTATCGATACTCGGGGTAAAATAATCGATACTTTAATAAATGTACCGATATTTTTTGGGATTTAATTTTTAGACGAGAAACAGAATGTTGCTTTGGTATAGATTTTCCAATCGGTATCGATACCATTTAAGGGAAATATCGATACCTATGTTTCAGTATTGATTCCTGCGTAATTGTTTTGGAAAATTTTTCTATGTTGTCCTTATGCATGTCTAATTATATTTTATAAGACCATTTGATGTGTGTTAGCGTGTATTAATGATAATTAGGAGTCTATTTGACCTAAAACTCGTGTAAAAGTTAAAATGGAAGAAGCTTCTTTAAGAATGAGCTCATTTGTATTGTGTATGTTGTGAGACGATGGTGTGACATCCTAATATTTGGGCTCGACGATCGGGCCAGGTATAAGGTTTTACATTTTGACCCAGTTGAGGGCAACACCAACTTAGTAAAACAGTTAATAGATAGCAAATATAGATAATAACTAATGAAGATAATAAGTTATGCATATTAAACTAAAAATGAATAAAATATATTAAACTGAAATTTTTTATTAGTGGTAAATTTAAAGTTTTGTTAATCAAATTAGTGCGAGTTCAAATCCCACCATATGCTTATTTTAATTGGTTTTTGTTAAAATGAAAAGACAAAAATACTCTCAAATAGTATGCCTTATTTTAATTATGAGAGGGCATTTTCATAATTTCCTAATTGAGTTGGTGACCTATTGAGGGTGACACCAACTCAGTAAAATGCTTAATAAATAATACAAATTATTATTGTTATTATTATTAATTTGTTTATAGTAAATTGGTTTTTATTAAGGCTAAAATGCTAAATAAACCCTAAGAAAATAATTAGAAAATCAATTAAGCCCATTGAATTTATTTTTCTGTTAAAGTCTCTGAAGGTGGTTAACTACTGATGTGGTAGGTGATGTGACAAGCTGACGTGGTGGGTGACGAGGCAAGTGACATCGTAAGCTGATGTAGAGGGCTTAATGATTTTTATTTTATTTTATGAGGGCTTAATACATTATTTAAGTAAAAAAATATTAAAATTCTAAAAAAAATCTAATTTATAAATATACGTTATAAAATTTATAAAAACTAGAAATTTATAAATAATTATAGAAATTATTAAAAATTATATAAAAATTTTAAATGTTATAACAACTTTTAGAAAGATATTATAAAATTTTTAGAAAAATATAGAAAAATTATTAAAACATTATTAAATATTATAAATTAGAATAAAGTTTTAGAAATTAAAAAAAATACAAAAAAACTATAAATAAGTTAGAGAAAATAATTAAAAATTAATAGAAGTTTTTAAAATAAAAATTTATTTAAAAAGTTATAAAATTTATAGAATTTTTCATTTTGCTGATTTAGAGTCTTTTGTTTTGGTAATAAGGAAATGGGGAGATTAAAATTAATGGTTAGACTTCATGGTGTAGAGTTTGGGGTTTGAATGACAAATGACGATGAGTTTAATGCTTGATGACTTAAGGTGAGCGATAGGTGTGTTCATGGACAGATCCGATTTACTATTTAAAAACTAATATACATATATAATAAATTAATATTTTATATACTTTATAATTAAATTTAAATAACAATATTTTTATTACTTTTAAAACAATGAAAAAAAATCATGTAAAACTAGTAGATCATTTTTGTAATGTTGCTCCGTAAAGCCAGCAGATCATTTATCCAACCCAACCTCATCAAATTCCCTTTCATTTCGCCCATTCCTCCATTACGCCAATTTTCCTATCTTTAACTAACCAGTACTATATTATGGAGTACGCCACACACCAATTCATCGATACACAATTTTATCATGCAGAGCAAAAATCATACTTGCAAACATTCATGTATTTACACAACTTTATACATGCATAACTTCCTCATTCACCACAATCATATACAACCATAGAACTCAAACTGAACTTGGAGCAGAACATTCAAGTAACACAACAACTAGCAAACACCCAAAGGTGAAGTACAAAAACTCATCTGCTATCATTCATCCTCACTAGTTTAGCTTTTCCAAATGCCAAAGCCTCTTTCGTCTTGGTAGTAAAGCTCGACAATCTACATGACAATTAAACTGAAGGTATTCAGCCCTTGAAACCCAAAACCATTATCATGAAAAATCTTTTCAAAGATTTAAGAAATCCTTCTCTTTTTTTTCTCAAATTCACGAATACAGAGAGATGAAGAAGCTTACCAGCTCACCAGATTCTCTACTTTCCAGACTTGAACCTTACAATCACTACCCCATATAGAGTTTTCCTCTACTTTCTCTTCCTCAGAGAACCGAAAGAAAATGATGCAGAAGAGAAGATAATAAAATAAAAATGAGAAGAATTCTACCTCTAGGATAATCCTTCCCACATATATATGTAACCCTTCACACACAGTTCCCAAAGCCCCAAGCAACCATCCATCAATAATCATTCTGCTTTCCATTAAGGAACCAACTGGTTCCAACTTAACTGAACTAGAATTGAGACCTAACTAATTACCATTTAGCCACTAAAATTTCCAGATTTTTCAGTGGAGTCTACTGAACTTACTAGCTCTTTTAATTAACTCCCAAATCTTCCTTAATTTTTGGATGTTAATGAAAATCGAGTGTAACAGACTTATAAAAATGCTATGTGCTAAAATGAGAATAAATAAGAAGACTTGGTTAATGCGGGAAATGAGTGAATAATTGAGTATAAATGGATTTTCGAACACCTCAAATTTAGCGGATTCAAGTAGAA
Source organism: Gossypium hirsutum (assembly GCF_007990345.1). NCBI lineage: Eukaryota > Viridiplantae > Streptophyta > Magnoliopsida > Malvales > Malvaceae > Gossypium > Gossypium hirsutum. Next base: position 15,598,979 of record NC_053429.1, read on the forward strand.
GGCGAATAGATGTGAAGCTTACCTATTTCTGTGTGCTATTGCAGTATAGCCCGCCACTTTTTAGAATTTTAGCAAGTTCAAATCCTGACGCATAATGTATTCACCTGTGTAGAATTTGAGGATTTCATCTCAAGATATTTCTTAGAAAAGAAAAAGTGCACCCAAGAGAGTGCGCCTATGAAGGGATACGCCTCAGAATATTGTATATTGAGAACCTATCAAATGTATGAGGAAACTGTAGAAGACTTAATTATCTTTAAGAGCACACCTTATTAGAGTTACCACTAAAGGTATGGTACACCTGGTTTGCTCAAATGTTGTGTAAGGTGGGTTCTGTAACGTGATTGGCTAGGAGTTAATTGAATGGATTGACTGGTCAAATAGCATCTGCATCAGATTCTCTTTCATATTTCCCCCCAAAATTTGTAGGCATTTAAAGGACAATTTTTGTATACAGTCGACACTTGTTAAGATCCACTAAGGGGAACTTAGTATATATATATGGTATGAATGGAGTATCCAGATGGTTTTTCTTCCTTCTATTCCACACTCTGGTTCTTCTTCTTAAACCTAAAATATTTTTTTCTTCTTCGTTATACTAGAAGCAAAGGTTTTCGGGGTAATCGGTGGATGTTCCAACCTCCTAGTAAGTTTAAGAGCTTTGCATGTTATAATTCTAAAAGAGCAAGGATGTTAAGAAGCATAAATACAATAGGGAGTGAATAGAAGGCCTTATATAGGAGTTGTATGTAATTAATATAATGGTAAATTGTCTATAAATGAGGTTTTAATAGTAATCCCATTTTTTTAAGCAGTTGTTGTTGCTGGTTTAGGAAGGACGATCAGATTTGGAACCCTAAGCTACAGTAAAGGTAAGTTTTAGGTTAGTCTCTAACCTGACTCATGGATGTTAATTTATACATGGTTATTCATCTGTTGGTGTCTACTTTAATAGTTGATGAGTGTATGTCTATATGAAGTATCGTAAGGTTACTGCATGATGATAAATGATGTATATGAGTTGTTGCATAAATAAGATGATGTGTGGTACGTACCTATGTGAAATCAGGTATGGAAGAGTATGAATTTTTTAGGAGCATGTGAATGAATCTAGATAAGTGTGTTCTTTGTTAAATGAGTAACATAACCATTTCTGATGCCTTCGGTAGGGCAAGTACATTGCTAACCGAATTGGTAGATCACAATATGAAAATATGTGAAAAACCATGTGGTAGAGACCCATGACATCATATGATAATAAGAATACTCATGGTGTTGCCTTCGGTAAGATAAAAATTGGATTGGCAGAGCACGACATGAAAATATTTACAAGACTATGTGGGAGAAACCCATGGCACCTTCTAAGATTGTCTGTCGGGACAGTAAGCACGTAATGTTTTGTAAAGCCTTTGTGGCGTATTCAGTAAAGCCTTTGTGGCATATTCTATAAATCCTTTGTGGCATATTTTGTAAAGCTTTTGTGGCATATTCTATAAAGCCTTTGTGGCGTACTTTGTGATGATTGTGTGGCATATTTTGTAATGCCCTTAAGGCGAGATCTGGATAAGTTTGAAAACATCTCTATTTGGATAGCCTTGTGATGAAATTGAATATAACTTAAAGGCATTTCTTGAAAGAGTTTTCAATAGTGTTTCTAAGGGTGTATCTGCCATAGTAGTATATCAGTATAAGTAATTTGGTGTATTCGTAATTATGAGTAGTTTAAGTCAGGTCTGAATTTTTTTACACCATGTAAGGGAGTATTTTGAATTATCTAGTATCCACCAAATCTGGATGTTTCACGCTGTATAGAAAAAGGTTATCTAAAGTATAAGTTGTTTGTCAAACCAGAGTGATCTCATGACATGTAACAGGTTGTTTAGGATTCCACGAGATGACTTAGAAGATTTCATCCATAAGAATAAGTTGTGATCTGGGTTGATTTAAGACATGGTCTGAATGGTAATCTGATAGTTGTCAATTCACTATGAGAATCCACCAAAGCTGTATGAAGTTTGTCTTAAAAGATCAGTTAATATAAGTATCCGCCAAGAATAGTATCTATCAGTACCCCATCCTAGGGGCATCATTCAACATCCAGCTGGGTGAGAATCTGTTGAAGGTAGGTTCTGTATGGATTTCCTTTTGAGAAGTGTATTCATTTTCCGAAAAAGAATGAGATCTATATTGAGTGTTGAAGTCTGGAATCTACTCAATGAGTAAACTATGTGTAGGATGGTTGAGTATAGAAGTTGGTGTATATGTATATGCTCGATATTAAGGAAGTATCCGCCAAAGACAAAAAGGAAATCCAAAATCTTTAAGATGAGGAATTAAACAACAAATGCTTCAAGGTAATTTGGGTTAAAACTCACTAAGTTCGTTTGAACTTATAAGTGATTCTTTATGTTTCAAGTTCCGCTTTAAGAGTGGGTACACTAGGAGGGACCATGTAACACCCCTATACCGGACCCAACTACCAAGTTGAATATGGGAATGTCATATTTGAGTGCCAAAGTAATTCTAGATAAATTCAATTATTTGAATCCTACAAACATATTTTTAACATATTTTCACTGTACAACTTAAAACCGAGTGAAGCTTTTTAGTAAAAATTTAATTGAATATTATCAAAAGTTATTACCCAATCACTTATTTCTTAAACATATGATATTTTGTAATGAATTTAATTATGCTCATGCCACTAATTCCAAATTTATAAAATAACACAATTATCAACCTTTTACAAATAAGTCCTTTAGAGGACTTACTCTGAAATAGTTTATCCTCTCTACATATCAATATTATTATTAACATTTACCAATCAATTTATCAAATAGGGCTTCCTTAGTTCCTTTTATATCAATCACTTACTTAATGTTCCGATAAAACATTTGTATTTCCTTTATGTATTAGCAAAACCATCCTTTGTAACAATTTCTTAGTATTAAATTTCATCAATTATTTTCCTCCTTCTCCTCTCCATCCCTCATCCTTTATGTTTATTTATATAAATCTTTGACTCTTAACATCCCAAGCTTAGGTGTGACATTAATTAAGGTTCCTCTAATCTCACACATACTTTTATGAAAGTTCTCCATTGAGCGTCAATCACTAACATATTTATATCTCAACCTACAGGATTCAAAATTAAGTACTGATTTTTGTTCTTGAAACTAGACTGGATGAAGTTTCTACCATAAAATTTTCAGAATTTTTATTTAAGCCAATTGATACAATTTATTCTGTAAATCTTCCTATTTTCTACTACTAGACAGCACTGACCCTTCTTTACTAAAAATGTATTAAGATACTATTTGTTTCCCTTGAAAATAGACCGATTAAGATTTTATCTATATAATTTTCATCTCTTAATTTTTTTTACAATTTATAATGATTTTTCAAAACTAAAATAAGGAAACCCAAAATCATTTTGATCTTGTGTCTCATAAATTATTATATTTCAAAATCTACAATTTCCTTGATTATACTATTTCTTCTATGTGAAATTAGGCTCAATACTCTTTAATTCCATATTTTATTTAACCTTTAATTCGAACTCTACAATGTTTGGTGAATTTTAAAAGTGGAACCACTGCTGGTGTCCACAACTGTTTGGTGCTGATATTTACTTTTTCAAGATTATTTGCATTAAAATTTTCATTTAGTGACACATGACCATTATACTTTTAATTATCATTCAATTTAATCCTTATATCTCACTTATAATCAACATATAGCTTTAAAAATAACTTCTCTTATTTCAATTATAAATTTCACCACTTTTACAATTTAATCCTTATTATCATAAGAATTCATCATCTAATATAATTTCACTATAAATTCATTTTGTAACTACTTCACTAACACTCAAAATTTCATTTTAAACTTTCTAACACAACACTATTTCTCACACAAAAACTTTGGTACACTTTACAATCTAATTATTTTCCTGCTGCTTCATTGTACTAATTTAAATTCATACATATTACTTGCACAGGCACAATTAATTAGATCAATTTAGTATACTCTATATGTAACATCTCGAAATAGGGCCTAAATGGAATAGTGGTTGCGAAACCACAAATTTGAGATAGAAAAGTTTATTTCGATTAATTTTTATGATTTACCGAGTGATTAGATGCATGTGTTAGAGTATTGATAAGAAATTTAATAGATTGCATGTTTAATTTGCCTATTAGGGCTTATTTGCAGAAGTTGCTGTAACAGCCCGATTTAGGGCCTAAACGGAATGATGGTTTTAGAACCACGAATTTGAAGTCAAAAAATTTATTCCGATTAAGTTTTAAGGTTTATTTATTGATTAAAATATTGTGTAAAAATATCGTTAAGAAATTTTACTGATAAAGTGCTTAATTAGACTTTTAGGACTAAATTGCAAAAGTTGAAAAATATGTGTTCTAATTCATAAGTACTTGATTGAAATGGGGTTTTAAAGAGGAGGTCCTTAAATGGTAATTAGACCATTATATTTCGTTTGGAAAAAAATGGGCATGAATAGGACAAAATTTTTAAAGAAAGGCCTTAAGGGCATTTTAGTCATTTGGTAATTAAAAGAAATAAAAAGGGAAAATAAAGCCAAAATTGACTCATCTTTTTCATGGAGGCCTAAATTAGCATGGGGGAAGCCATGGCTAGGGTTTTCAAGCTTTCCAAGCTCAATAGTAAGTCCGTTCTAGCTCCGTTTTCAAGTTCTTTACGTTTTTGGAATCCCGGTAACTTGATTAAGCTTATTCTAGCAATAATTTAAGCTAGGGTTCATATTTGGAAAAATACCCATAGGTGAAATGTGTTTATTTTGATGTTTTATGGTAGAATATGAAGGTTGAAATTATGTTAAACAACTTTTGCTAAGCGGTTTTAAGCAAAAATGAGTAAAACGACTTAATCGGTAAAAGTTGTTATTGTTCATAACTATGTGTTAGAGTGAGAATTTGATATTGCCATAGAAGGGAAAAATGATCAGCATGTCATAAAACATAAGAATAAGGGATGAATTTTAATTCCCGAGCCTAGGGGCAAAAGTGTAAATATGCAAAAGTTTAGGGGCAAAAATGTAATTTTTCAAAAGTTTGAGTTAAGGGATTTTTTGAATAATAAATTAATTAAATAAGTAAAATATGATGTTTTAGATCCCGAAAAATGAGATTTGAACCTAGAATGAGAGAAAAATAAAAAATCGGGAAAGTTGGTAAAATGGCCATTTTAGTATCGAGGTAAGTTCATATGTATAATAAGCATTAATTTATGCATGTTTCAATGTAAAATTGATATATTTACTATGATTTTTGAGGTGTTGAAAGTAAGTATAATTATGATGATTTAAATGTTCAATATTAATTCGACATGGAAATGAGAAAGTATGTAAGTTTGTATGTAAATAATACATTATCTTTATTACGGTTTTATATTTCAGCATATTTTATGTATTGTAGCTGATTTTTGAGTCATAATTGACTATTAGTGTGACAGCCCTAATGTGACCCTAGTCGAAAAGTGGTTTCGGGACCACAAGACCGAGTCGTAAAATAATTAATTGCTATATTCTATGCTTATTATGTGTGAACATGAGTATGTGGAAGTTTCATTCCCTAATTTTACCAATTGCATGAGAAATTGTTAATAGGGATCGATTTGAGACATGGTGAAAATATGATAGTCCAATTTAAAATGGTCTATTAGTGCATGTACCAAAAAGAGTGGACTTGCATGTCAAATAGACCATTTTTGAATGTGAATGGCCGGCCAACATACGCATGCATTATGGTGTTCCCTTGTCTTCATTTTTTTTATATTTGGTGGGAGTTATGCATAATAAATTTATATTAGTAAGTGGTGATAAAAACAAAGTTCCATCATCTTTTCTATCATCTTGCCGAAACCATAAGGAAAAGAAAAGAAAAATGGAAGCTAGGACATTCGGCCAAGTGAGTTTATAGATTAAGCTCAAGGAGTTAAAGGAGGTGAATCGAGCAAAGGCAAAGAAAAGGTCATCGAGTAGCCGAGTTGGAACCGTCTTACCCAACACGAGGTAAGTCATTAAGCATATAGTTGGTATTAATTCAAATGGTCATAACGTTTATGTAATGATGCTGAATGGAATGAATAAATATATATATGCATGTACGTATGTGATGATGAAAATGTTGAATGAAAAGAAAAGAGGTGAGATGTATTGAGTTGTTGATCTCGGCACTAAATGTGCGAGTATAAACATTTATGACCACGAGATTGGCGCTACGTGTGCGGGTTTAAATTGTGCAGCACTAAGTGTGCGAATTGACTATGTAGCACTAAGTGTGCGAGTTTGACTATGTAGCACTAAGTGTGCGAGTTGACTATGTAGCACTAAGTGTGCGAGTTTGATTATGTAGCACTAAGTGTGCAAGTTGATTATATAGCACTGAGTGTGCGGACTTAATATATATTCTTGAATCATTATGGACACTAAGTGTGCGACGCTATTGAGTCGACCACGGACAGCGGATCGGGTAAGTGTCTTGAGTTCATGGCTAATAGGTGCTATGTCTATACTTGGTGTTGAGCTTGGTAAGTTTGAACCTATGTGACAAATATACTTGAAGTCACGTACATGAAATTTATCGTAGAATGGGTGAAAGGCCGTTTAGTTGTATGTTTGTAACGAAAATAAAATGATTTATGAAAATGCCTCGAATATCCTATTGATGAGTATGTGGATTGTGAATGCATAAATTGGTATGAAATTAAACCGATAGGTCGGAGGAACTATGGTATGGTTCGGAATGGATGGAGTAATTAGCCTCGTTCCATTTTGTTTTCTCTTGTGATAATGTTATTGATGGATGGTAGTGCATAGCTTATGACTTACTGAGTTATAAACTCACTCGGTGTTTCCTTGTCACCTATTCTAGGTTTCTTGGACACATCTCTTTTTGGTGGTCGGGCCGTCATCGAAGTCATCACACCGGATAGCAAGTTTTGGTACTTTCTTCTTAGTCGGCTTAGGAGAATATTTCGGCATGTATAGGCTATTATGTTGTGTTTGAACTTTAGTATGTAAACTTTAAGCCATGCGAAAATGGCATGAATGTTCGATTAAGTTGGATCAGGGAGTAGGCATGAAATGGACCTAGTTACTTTCGTAATAGATGCTGGCAGCAGCAGTGACATGAGATTGAAAAATCACTAAAAAATAGTAGGAGTGGAATTAATTGATGAATAAATTATGTATTCGAAGCTCGATGAGTCTATTTTCATATAGAAGCAACGAAAAGATCATATGGACAGTATGTTAAGAGATATTCAGGTTCTCGTGAGACAGGACCAGAACGGTTTCTGGATTCCCTGTTCTGACTTTGGAAATTCATTATAAATCAACCAGAGATAATTAGGAGTCATACCATATATGTATAGATTCCTCTCTGAGTCTAGTTTCTATAGAAACAAACGGCATCAGTGTTGAAACTCTGTGCAGGGAGATATCCAAGTCGTAATGCACAAAGGTCAATGTAGTCGATCCCTGTAACATGGGAGACTTTGACTAATAAAATGTACTAATTGGTTCAACCAAAAATTCTATAAAAAAATGTGTAGACGGGCATATGAGTCTATTTTCAGGGAAAATTTACAGAACTGGATTTAGAGTTTCAGAACTCGAGATATGATTTTTTTACTGACTAGTACGCAGACTGGTAGCTTGTCTGGAAATTTTTTTTAAGTGGGTTGAAGTCTGTTAACACCTCGTGTTCGACTCCGGTGACGGCCTCGGGTTCGGGGTGTTACATTTGATTGGTATCAGAGCTATGGTTTAGTCGGTTCTAGGACTACCATAGCACGTATGAGTCTAGCTATACATGCCGAATGTTAATGTTTAACTGTGTGATGACTTCTGACGGTTAAAATTTATGTTTTGATTAGTAAATGGATCCCGGTGTAGAGAGAACCTTGGCGGATGACATTGAAAGTGTAGCGGCTGCTCCTGCACAAGGGACGCCGCCTGTTGAACCTCAGTCATCTGCGAATAATCAAGGTGAGGGGGCTAAACAAGCCTTCTTTACCATGATGAATGAATGGGTCGCGCAGTATGCCCGAACCAATCCGGCTATCCAACAATTCCCGAATTTGAATAATCCACCCCCGAAGCCAGTAATGCCATCAGTTACTGATCCTGTGAGGCTGAGTAAGCCACCTGTAGACTTGATTAGGAAGCGCGGGGCTGAGGAGTTCAGGGCCATAGTTACTGATGATGCTGAAAGGGCCGAGTTCTGGCTTGATAACACCATTCGGGTGTTTGATGAACTGTCATGCACACCCGATGAATGTCTAAAGTGTGCTATATCCTTGTTGTGGGACTCAGCCTACTATTGGTGGAGGACCCTGATTTCCATAGTCCCAAACGAACGAGTAACTTGGGACTTCTTTCAGACGGAATTTCGAAAGAAATATATTAGTCAACGGTTCATTGATCAAAAGCGTAAGGAATTCTTGGAACTTAAGCAAGGCCATATGACAGTATCTGAATACGAACATGAATTCGTAAGACTCAGTAGGTATGCCCGGGAGTGTGTAGCTGATGAGGTTGCTATGTGCAAAAGATTCGAAGAAGGATTGAATGAAGATTTAAAGCTACTAATGGGTATTTTGGAAATAAAAGAATTCGTAACACTAGTCGAACGAGCCTGCAAGGCGGAAGAACTTGGAAAGGAGAAGAAGAAGGCTGAATTTGAGGCTAGAGACTATTGTAAAAGATCGACGGGTAAAGCTCCATTCTCAGCCGTAAAGAAGTTCAGGGAGGACACTAATAAGTCGAGGACGACTGCGGGAATTTCCATCAGAGCAAGACCATCGACGGACTCTCGAGCTACTTCGGTAGCTAGTGTGGGCAATAATCGTCTAGAGAAACCTGAATGTCCCCAATGTGGAAGACGACACATAGGTGAATGTTGGGGTAAGACTATTAACAGGGCCTATTACGGATGCGGTTCGAAGGACCACTTCATTAGAGATTGCACGGAGCTTGATGAGAAGAATAAGATTCAAGGTGCAAGACCTAGTGGAGTGACAACTAGAGGTAGACCACCGAGAATTTTAGGAGGTAGGGGTGGTAGTCAGAGAGGGACCTCTGATACGGCTGTTCGAGCCGAGAACCGTACTCCTGCTAGAGCATATGCCATTCGCGCACGAGAGGAGGCATCCTCCCCTGACGTCATCACTGGTACCTTTACTCTCTTTGATACTAATGTGATTGCATTGATTGACCCTGGCTCTACTCATTCATATATATGTGAAACCTTAGCATCCAGTAAGACTCTACCTGTTGAGTCTACTGAGTTTGTAATTCGGGTGTCAAATCCCTTGGGTCGTTACGTGCTTGTCGACAAAGTGTGTAAGAGATGTCCCCTAGTAATTCGAGGTTCTTGTTTTCCGGCGGACTTGATGCTTTTTCCGTTTGATGAATTTGATGTTATTCTTGGTTTGGATTGGTTGACCGCGCATGATGCGGTTGTGAATTGCAAAAGTAAGACTATCGATTTGAGGTGCGCAAATAACGAGATAATCCGAGTTGAGTCTGCAGACTTAAGGGGGTTGCCAGCTGTAATATCAGCAATGTTGGCCCAGAAATATGTAAGACAAGGGTGCGAAGCATACCTTGCGTATGTACTTGATGACAAAGAGTTAGAAAAGAAACCCGAATCTGTGCCGGTGGTTTGTGAATACCCGGATGTGTTTCCTGAAGAGTTACCGGGTTTGCCACCTGTTCGGGAGATAGAGTTTGGTATTAAGCTTGTACCTGGAACTACGCCAATTTCGATAGCTCCATATCGTATGGCACTAACCGAGTTAAAAGAATTGAAAGCTCAATTGCAAGAGTTGACGGATAGAGGTTTCGCTCGACCGAGTTTCTCACCTTGGGGTGCACCAGTATTGTTCGTGAAAAAGAAGGACGGAACCATGAGGTTGTGCATTGACTATCGTCAACTGAATAAAGTGATGATAAATAATAAGTATCCGTTACCGCGTATCGATGATTTGTTCGACCAACTGAAGGGAGCCGCAATGTTCTCAAAAATAGATCTGAGATCGGGCTATTATCAGTTGCGAATTCGAGAATCGGACATACCCAAAACTGCCTTCAGGACGAGATATGGTCACTACAAGTTCTTAGTGATGCCGTTTGGGCTCACTAATGCCCCTGCGGTATTTATGGATTTGATGAATCGGATCTTCAGACCATATTTGGATCGGTTCGTAGTTGTGTTCATTGATGACATCTTGGTCTATTCAAGAGATGAGATCGAACATGCTGAACACTTGAGATTAGTGTTGCAAGTTTTGCGGGATAAGAAGTTATATGCTAAGTTCAGTAAGTGTGAGTTCTGGTTAAGAGAGGTTAGCTTCTTGGGTCATGTGGTATCCGCATCGGGTATTCGAGTTGACCCGAACAAAATCTCAGCCATACTTAACTGGAAACCTCCGAGAAGTATTACTGAGGTTCGGAGCTTTTTGGGACTCGCCGGTTATTACCGACGATTTGTCAAAGGTTTCTCGATGATAGCCACACCAATGACGAAGCTACTTCAAAAGGATGCTAAGTTTGAATGGACGGAGAAATGTCAGAAAGGCTTCGATCAACTGAAAACTCATTTGACTGAAGCTCCAATTTTAGTGCAACCCGAATCAGGCAAAGAGTTTGTCATTTATAGTGACGCATCCCTACTCGGGTTGGGTTGCGTATTGATGCAAGAAGGTCGAGTTGTGGCCTATGCGTCGAGACAATTGAAGCCACACGAGAGAAATTATCCAACCCATGATCTCGAGCTAGCCGCCATCGTATTTGCTTTGAAAATATGGCGACATTATTTGTTTGGCGAAAAGTGCCATGTATTTTCGGATCACCAAAGTCTCAAATATTTGATGACTCAAAGAGACTTAAATCTGCGACAAAGACGTTGGCTTGAGTTGTTGAAAGATTACGAGCTTGTCATTGATTACCACCCGGGAAAGGCTAATGTGGTTGCGGACGCCTTAAGCCGAAAATTGCTGTTTGCTTTACGAGCGATGAATGTGCACTTGTCTGTTCTACCCGACAATGTGTTAGTAGCTGAATTAAAGGCCAAACCATCATTGATTCATCAAATTAGTGAAGCTCAGAAAGTCGACGATGAATTGGTTGCAAAACGGGCTGAATGTACTCCGAATATGGAATCCGAATTTCAAATTGATGATGACGATTGTTTGAGGTTCAGAAGTCGGTTGTGTGTTCCAAGAAATTCAGAACTCATTTCGATGATTCTGAACGAAGCTCATTGTAGCCGAATGTCAATTCACCCGGGGAGTACGAAAATGTACAACGATTTGAAACGACGGTTTTGGTGGCATGGTATGAAACGGGACATCTCCGACTTTGTTTCGAGATGTTTAATATGTCAACAAGTGAAAGCGGAACATCAAGTGCCTTCAGGATTACTTCAGCCGATCATGATACCCGAGTGGAAATGGGATCGAGTCACAATGGACTTTGTGTCCGGACTACCATTGTCAACAAGTAAGAAGGATGCGATTTGGGTTGTTGTTGATAGACTGACTAAGTCGGCTCACTTTATCCCTGTGCGTACGGATTTTTCATTGGATAAACTAGCCGAATTGTATGTTTCTCAGATTGTGAGATTACATGGAGTACCTATTTCTATCGTGTCGGATAGAGATCCGAGATTCACCTCGCGATTTTGGAAGAAATTGCAAGAAGCGTTGGGTACCAAGCTGCATTTTAGCACCGCTTTTCATCCACAAACCGATGGTCAATCCGAGCGGATGATTCAGATACTTGAGGATATGTTGAGATGTTGCATCCTCGAGTTTAGTGGTTCATGGGAACGGTATTTATCTTTGATTGAATTCGCTTACAACAATAGTTTTCAATCAAGTATTAAGATGGCACCTTACGAGGCTTTGTACGGTCGTAAATGCCGTACACCATTGTTTTGGACCGAGCTTGGTGAAAGTAAAATTTTCGGAGTTGATTTGATTAAAGATGCCGAACAGAAAGTAAAGGTAATCCGTGAAAGTCTGAAGGCAGCCACAGATCGTCAGAAATCGTATGCGGACTTGAAACGAAAGGACATTGAATATCAGGTGGGAGATAAAGTGTTCCTTAAAGTTTCGCCTTGGAAAAAGGTACTCAGGTTTGGCCGTAAGGGCAAGTTGAGCCCGAGATTCATTGGGCCGTACGAAATCTCCGAACGAGTTGGTCCGGTTGCATATAGATTGATTTTGCCCCTTGAACTTGAAAGGATACACGATGTCTTTCATGTTTCGATGCTTCGACGCTATAGATCTGATCCTTCGCACATAATTAGTCTGTCGGAGGTTGAAATTCAAGCCGATATGAGTTATGAAGAAGAGCCGATGTGTATCCTAGCTCGTGAAGTGAAGGAGTTGCGGAACAAAAGGGTTCCGTTAGTAAAGGTGTTATGGCTCAAACACGGGATCGAGGAAGCTACTTGGGAAAACGAGAGTTCGATGAAAGAACGATACCCAAACCTATTTACTGGTAAGCTTTTCGAGGACGAAAATTTCTTAAGTGGGGGAGAGTTGTGACAGCCCTAATGTGACCTTAGTCGAAAAGTGGTTTCGGGACCACAAGACCGAGTCGTAAAATAATTAATTGCTATATTCTATGCTTATTATGTGTGAACATGAGAATGTGGAAGTTTCATTCCCTAATTTTACCAATTGCATGAGAAATTGTTAATAGGGATCGATTTGATACATGGTGAAAATATGATAGTCCAATTTAAAATGGTCTATTAGTGCATGTACCAAAAAGAGTGGACTTGCATGTCAAATAGACCATTTTTGAATGTGAATGGCTGGCCAACATACGCATGCATTATGTTGTTCCCTTGTCTTCATTTTTTTTATATTTGGTGGGAATTATGTATAATAAATTTATATTAGTAAGTGGTGATAAAAACAAAGTTCCATCATCTTTTCTATCATCTTGCCGAAACCATAAGGAAAAGAAAAGAAAAATGGAAGCTAGGACATTCGGCCAAGTGAGTTTATAGATTAAGCTCAAGGAGTTAAAGGAGGTGAATCGAGCAAAGGCAAAGAAAAGGTCATCGAGTAGCCGAGTTGGAACCGTCTTACCCAACACGAGGTAAGTCATTAAGCATATAGTTGGTATTAATTCAAATGGTCATAACGTTTATGTAATGATGCTGAATGGAATGAATAAATATATATATGCATGTACGTATGTGATGATGAAAGTGTTGAATGAAAAGAAAAGAGGTGAGATGTATTGAGTTGTTGATCTCGGCACTAAATGTGCGAGTATAAACATTTATGACCACGAGATTGGCGCTACGTGTGCGGGTTTAAATTGTGCAGCACTAAGTGTGCGAATTGACTATGTAGCACTAAGTGTGCGAGTTTGACTATGTAGCACTAAGTGTGCGAGTTGACTATGTAGCACTAAGTGTGCGAGTTTGATTATGTAGCACTAAGTGTGCGAGTTGATTATATAGCACTGAGTGTGCGGACTTAATATATATTCTTGAATCATTATGGACACTAAGTGTGCGACGCTATTGAGTCGATCACGGACAGCGGATCGGGTAAGTGTCTTGAGTTCATGGCTAATAGGTGCTATGTCTATACTTGGTGTTGAGCTTGGTAAGTTTGAACCTATGTGACAAATATACTTGAAGTCACGTACATGAAATTTATCGTAGAATGGGTGAAAGGCCGTTTAGTTGTATGTTTGTAACGAAAATAAAATGATTTATGAAAATGCCTCGAATATCCTATTGATGAGTATGTGGATTGTGAATGCATAAATTGGTATGAAATTAAACCGATAGGTCGGAGGAACTATGGTATGGTTCGGAATGGATGGAGTAATTAGCCTCGTTCCATTTTGTTTTCTCTTGTGATAATGTTATTGATGGATGGTAGTGCATAGCTTATGACTTACTGAGTTATAAACTCACTCGGTGTTTCCTTGTCACCTATTCTAGGTTTCTTGGACACATCTCTTTTTGCGTGGTCGGGCCGTCATCGAAGTCATCACACCGGATAGCAAGTTTTGGTACTTTCTTCTTAGTCGGCTTAGGAGAATATTTCGGCATGTATAGGCTATTATGTTGTGTTTGAACTTTAGTATGTAAACTTTAAGCCATGCGAAAATGGCATGAACGTTCGATTGAGTTGGATCAGGGAGTAGGCATGAAATGGACCTAGTTACTTTCGTAACAGATGCTGGCAGCAGCAGTGACATTAGATTGAAAAATCACTAAAAAATAGTAGGAGTGGAATTAATTGATGAATAAATTATGTATTCGAAGCTCGATGAGTCTATTTTCATATAGAAGCAACGAAAAGATCATATGGACAGTATGTTAAGAGATATTCAGGTTCTCGTGAGACAGGGCCAGAACGGTTTCTGGATTCCCTGTTCCGACTTTGGAAATTCATTATAAATCAACCAGAGATAATTAGGAGTCATACCATATATGTATAGATTCCTCTCTGAGTCTAGTTTCTATATAAACAAACGGCATCAGTTTTGAAACTCTTTGCAGGGAGATATCCAAGTCGTAATGCACAAAGGTCAATGTAGTCGATCCCTGTAACATGGGAGACTTTGACTAATAAACTGTACTAATTGGTCCGACCAAAAATTCTAGAAAAAATGTGTAGACGGACATATGAGTCTATTTTGAGGGAAAATTTACGGAACTGGATTTCAAATTTCAGAACTCGAGATATGATTTTTTTAGCGACTAGTACGCAGACTGGCAGCTTGTCTGGAAATTTTTTTTTTAAGTGGGTTGAAGTCTGTTAACACCTCGTGTTCGACTCCGGCGACGGCCTCGGGTTCGGGGTGTTACAATTAGAAGAATGGAATAAAGTATTAGAAAGTGAGATACTTCCCGTTTGAACCTTCGGAATCGAAAGATACAGATGGTATGTAGCTAGGTCACATGTGTAATACGGGATGTATACCATGTGTACACGAGAGCTAGGAGACATTATGAGGTAGCTAGGTCGCATGGGTGATACTATGTGTACACCATGTAGACAAAAGAGCTACGGGATATATGTAGCTAGGTCGCATGGGTGATACTATGTGTACACCATGTAGACAAGAGAGCTACGAGATAAATGTAGCTAGGTTGCATGTGTGGTTACAAGTGAAGGACACCATGTAAACAAGAGAGCTACGAGATAAAATGGCTAGGTCACATAGATGGTACTAAGTGTTCACCATGTGTACAAGAGAGCCAAAATTATGTGTACAATCGAGCTAGGTCACATGAGTGGTGCTAAGTGAAGGCCACTATGTGTACAAGAGAGCTTCAATTTTAAAGGTGGGCTGTGTGCGATACCATCGCGTATCTGTTATTATTCTGAAGCGTTCAACTGGGAAATTGATTAAATGAAATTGTGTATGACTTTTTGATGATAAGTGTAAGTATATACGTGTGTAACTTATGAGCAATATGCTCGATATGTGATTGGAAATTGGAAAGATTGTTATGGGTAAGTGATGAATACAATTGTAGTGTGAAAGATCAAATTGACAATAAAACTGTTCTGGATAGTTGCAATGATGAGAATCTAAAAATTTACCAAAAATAGTAAAAATTAAATCAGAGACTGAATGAGATATCAAATTAAAGCTTAATGAGTCTATTTTCATATAACAGAAACAAAGCAAGCAAATGAATTCTATATTCTGAGATATTTAAGTTTCTATGAGGCTGGTTCAGAATGACTACGTGATCCCCTATTATGACTTTGAAAAATCATTAAAAATTTTACAAAAATAATTATGGGATATAATTTATATGTTTGAAATCCTTAATGAGTTTAGTTTCAAATAAAATAAACGATAACATCATATGATTCTGTACAAAGAGAAAATTTATTTGTAGTGAAGAGTGGTCAGGGCAGTTGAGCAGTGAAACAGGGGTAACTTCAATGAATAAACTGTACTAATTGGCTAGACAAAAAATTCTGAAAATTTTATGGTAAAAATATACGTGAATCTGGTTTCAAGGAAAATTTATGTTTTGTAATTTGGAGTTTTGTAGCTCCAGAAATAAATAATTTAGCTTCTGATACTCTGCTAGACAGCTTATTTTGAACCTGTTTATAATTGTAATAGTGAAAGTATATGTGTTTGTGATGGTAATATTCCGGGAACATATTGTGACTTTGTTTAATGTATGATAATGTATTGTTTATTAATATTTACATATTTACTTACTAAGCTATAATGCTTACTCCCTTCCTTTTCTTTTTCCTATAGTGTCGTAGATGTTAGCTCGAGTTGGAGGTCGCCAGAGGTTAAATCACACTATCAAACTATTGATCGATATATAAAAGTTTTAAAGCATGATATGGGCCTTGTAAGTTTTTTTAAGGGACAGCTTGAATATGTTTGAAAAGTTTAAAATTTGATGAAATTTTATGTCTCGGTTTTAAATGATTACAAGTACTCAAGTCCAGTAATACCTCGTACCCTGTTCCGGCGTCGGATACGGGTAAGGGGTGTTACACTATACTTGGTTTAAATAGAAATATTGAAGTACTTACCTCAATTACTTGTATTCTTTACAATCGATTATTTTCTCTCTCCTCTAAGCCAACCATGGATGCTTGTCTTATGGAATTGATGTAGCTATCACTCTTTTCTATTAATTTCATCTACTACTTATGGAGAAATTTCGAAGGTTGGAGCTCATTTGGTTAAGAAATGATAAAAATGACTAAATTGAAAGGAAAACAAAGCTTAACTTAATAGCATGGAGGGTAACTTGAGAACCATGGGGTGATAGGCTGATTTATAGCCCTTTTCCGTTCATTTCTCTCAATTTCTCTAGGCTTTTCTATACAAAAATATAATCAAAATATCTTTTAAATTAATTATTTACACTTTGACCCTCTAATCATATTTTGTCACCAATTTTAATCCTTAATCATTAAGTCTCTGTAATTATCTTCTTCAATAATTACCATTTTTACCCCTTTACTTTTGTACAATTCCATGGATGATTCATCCTTTTCTTTTGGTAAATTTCCTCCTCTAGTCCCTCGCTTTTTTTTCCTTCAATTCCATTTAACCATTTTAACTTTAAATTTTCTCATTTATCCCTAATACTTTTTATTCCCATATAATTAGTCCATACCCCAAATTTATTTCTCTTAATATGCATGTTTTTCCCGTCGCCTTCAATACTTGTCTTTAATGTCTCATAACACTGATAATTCTTATTTTCTGGCTTTCTCAAAATTTGACTAATTTATCATTTATTTGTCATTGTTCTGAACTCCGAAAAGTTTCAAATGTTGCAGACCAAGCCAAGATTGCGCCAGGGTAGCAGTTTGAGTTGTGCCATTATGAATACAAAGGGTACCATAGGAGCATGGGGTTTAGTACACTACTTTATGAAGATTTTGTATTTAACAGAGTTTTAAGTTGTAACGTCTTATGCCGCTTTTGAAATTATGATGTATTCTTAAATATTTTATTTATTTAATCTTTTTTTCTGAAGATAGTTAATAAAATAATAAGAAGTATGTTTTAAAATGGTTATACGCCGATTGTAAAGTTTTTGCTAAGTGTTTATGTGTTGTAACATCTAATATTCGGATCTGATGTTTCGAGTTAGGTAGAGAATGTTACAAATTTATATATGAATAAAGTTGAGTTTTACAAGTTAAATTACTTAAATAAGAACTTACAATTGAGATGTTTAGTGATTAACTAGTGAAGAGAAGTTAGATGGCATTAATATAAGTCTAGTGAAAAGATAAAACTATGCGGACATTAGTTGTATATATGCATAATTCATTAATGAACTAACGACTTGATAATTTAAGTGAATGTTCACCAAAGGAGTAAAAGAATCATTTAATGGTAGTCATGTGAAGAGATTAATTTATTGAAACCATATTTGAAAACCTTGAGTCTTAATGATTAAAATCAATAAGCCAATAAAACTAAAATTTCAAAATTAGGTGGCATTCTTAAATTTGAATTTCTTAATTGATAAAATAATCAACCCAAGTATAAGCAATGGTAAATTCAGAAATTTTAGTATATTTACTAAGCTTTTCGAGCTTAATGCATTAATGATTTAAATACGTAGGTGGAATACAATTTCTGTGAAGCTAGAGATTTGGTTAATGAAAGATCACATTTTCGTGTGAGGTTTAAAGGTGTTAGAATTAAATGACCCGAATCCTTATTTAAATAAAATACAGTGGTAAAATAAAATAAAAATAAAATCCATACAGAACTACACTTCTTTTATTTTATTTTAGAATAAGGTTTTCTAAACCTTATTAAACTCCATCTATTTTATATTGATTAGAATAAGGTGTTTCAATTCTACTAGAATATGGCTTTACAAGCCTATAAATAGACATAATCTATTTCACTTGTAATCATTCGAATTCGACATAGTGAATTTTCTTCTCCTCTGCCTGTGGTTTTTTTCCCGAAAGGGTTTCCATGTAAAATCTATGTGTTCTTTATTTTATTTTATTTTATTTTCACAAATTGGTATCCGAGCTTCCGGGTAGTTCATCTTGATCACGGTAATGGCATCTTTGAAGTATGAAATTCTGCTGTTGGATCGCAACACCAGATTTGCGTTGTGGCAGATTAAGATGCAAGCAGTTCTTGCGCAGATGGATCTAGAGGATGCCCTGCTAGGGATAGATAAGATGCTTTCGACATTAACAGATGAAGAGAAGAAGCATAAGGATCGAAAGGCGTTAACACAATTACATATGCATTTGTCCAACGAAATTTTGTAGGGTGTGATGAAGGAGAAGACCGCCGCTGCATTATGGAAAAGGCTGGAACAAATATGTATGTCGAAAACTCTAACAAGCAAGTTGCATATGAAGTAGTGTCTTTATGCTCATCATTTGGAGGAAGGTGGGTCTGTACACGAACACTTAACAATGTTTAAAGAAATTCTCTCAAACTTGGAGGCCATGGAGGTTCAGTATGATAAGGAAGATCTAGGGTTGATTCTACTTTGTTCGTTGCCCCCGTCTTATTCAACCTTTAGAGACACGGTTTTATATAGCCGTGAGTCTCTCACAGTTGATGAGGTTTATGATTCCTTGACCTCTAATGGTCGCTAAACTAACTAAAAATTTGACTAAGGCAAGCGCACCTTTCGAACAGTAGTATAGTTATGGTGAGATCGGAAATATTGTATCCACAAGGACTAAAAATACTAGTAATTACTATCTTTTTATTATCTAGCCTAAAAATTAAATGAATGTTTTTAACTAAAACTAATTATCTAATTAACTAAGAACGCGACAGAAGTAAAAGTTGGAAAATAATTTTTGGAAAACCGATGGAGAAGACAATACCCAAGGAAGAATCCACCTAGACTTCACTATTTACTTCTGAATTAGACGATTTATTCACTTGACTTAATCCGTAGAAATCTCTGATTTATGTTATTACCTCTCTCAAGACTAAAAACAACTGACTCTAGGTTGATTAACTGAAATCTCTTTTTAATGAAAACACCTATTGTCGTATTAACTCGATCTATGGATTCCCTTATTAGATTTGACTCTAATCCAGCAGATTTATATCGTCCTATCTCTAGGATTGCATGCAACTCCACTTAATTATGGATGATCTATTCTTAAACAGGGACTTTTTCTCCACTAAATAAGCACATCAAAACCTGAATTAATATCCTGAAATATTAAAATAAGGATTAAATCTCACAATTAAGAATAAAAACAAGTATTTATCATATAATTCAAATAGTAATAATATCCGTCTTAGGTTTCATCTCCCATAGGTATTTGGGGAGTTTAGTTCATAATAATGGAAAACATCTCAAAATTGGGAAAACAACAAAACATAAAAAAAACCAAAGAACTTCTAAGGAAATTGAATGGAGATATTCAGTCTTGAAGTAGATCCTGCTTTTGAGCTGATTCTGATGGATGCCCTTGAGTATTTTCTTCTTTCTACTCTGTATGTTCCCCTTGATCCTCTTCTGGGGTGTTTATATAGACTTTGGAATTCCCAAAATAGCCTAAAATTAGCCTTTTCCAAATAGAATTAGACTTTGGCTCGACAGGGACACGGCCGTGTGCCACGCCCATGTGAAGGTCCTTAGGCCGTGTGTAATTCTGACTTGGTTTAATGTCAACACAGCCATGCCACACGGGCGTGTGGCCTACCTATGTGTCACACACGGGCGTGTGGATTGCTCGTGTGGAAGTTCCTAGGTCGTGTGAAACACTAAATTAGACCCAATTTGTCCCTTTTTTTGGCCCGTTTCTTGCTCTTTTTGCTATACTAAGCTCCCCTAAGTATGAAACTTGAAATTAAAGGATTAGGAGCATCAAATTCATTAAATATTTGATAATCTTTCCAAAAATATACCAAGCATAGGGTAAAAAGATGTATATATTATGGTTTATTAAATATCCCCACTCTTAAGCATTTGCTTATCCTCAAGCAAAATTCTCAACTCACAATTAAAATTAATTCTTCTTAACTTATAATTCTCATCAAAAATGTTTTCAAGTAATCCACAGATAATCACACATTAAGAATTCAACTAAAAGAACATCAAAGTTTCAAACAATCTAAGTTGAGCATTTTAATCATAAAATCATAGGTATCCCCTTTTATCTAAGTAATCACTTTTAATTCCAAATTGACAAGAGTTGATATCCTCACTAAAGATTCACTCAAATCACTCGAAGTGTTTAAGGTTCAATAATTAAGCACTCAATAGTCAAACATAAAAAGTTATTACCATAGGCTTGCATGAAAATCAAATCTCCACCACTATAAATTAGATAATACACGAGTCAAAAGGTCTTTAACAGGGTTGTAATGGGGCTTAGGTTAAAGGTGTGGATAAAGGCTAAAAAAGAGGGTTAGAATCAAGATTAATTTAATAAATTACCCCAACTTAGAAGAAAAAAAATTACTGAATTACAAACAGGTGCCCGAAATAAAACTTTTTAAGATGAAGTGAGCTTTCCCTCAATATACTAACTTTGACTTATCCAAGCTCTTTAAAACAATATGTAATTGAATGAATAAATATATGAGTTTTTTTTAAAGAATAAGAACAAGTAATGGATAGTACATAAATAAGAACAAGTAATGGATAGTACATAATATTTCAGCAACTGAAGTGGACGAAAATAGTTTGGTAACTAATCAAATCAAAGCTCAATAAAAAAGGAGTCAATAAAAAGAGAAATTCTTAACGAATCAAAAAGGGTTCAGTCGTGGGTAAATCATTAAGGGGAAAATCAAGAAACAATTGTTAAGGCTCAAAGGGGTTCACTAGGGGTCAATTATATGGGTTGGCTTTTTATGGGGTAAATGGGTTAAAACCTAAGTGCCTTTATCATTTTAGTATATCAAATCAAAGGTGTGGTCTCGACATGTATAACCGATGCAAGTTCTAGAATAGCAAATCAATGTTGACGCACTCATAACCAATAAAATAAGTGAGCAAGAAAGATATATGCTAAAAAAGGCTCAAAATCTCACGAAAATTATAGGTATTTGATGTCACTCTTGTAAATTCAAAACTTCAAGATAATACCTCAATTCAGGGAAACAACCTAGAAATTTTACTATTCAAAAGTCAACTTATCATGCTTGATTCTCTAATGTTTTAAAGTTTAAAAATTCAAAGAATAATTACCCATGATTTAATTCAAAACATATCAATAACCATTATAAATCAATCAAAATTCATTCTAATAGTGATATGATAAAATTGTTTGAGAACACGATATGATTTTGGGATTTTCTGATAAACAGAATATCATAACCTCCCTACACTTAAGGTGTACATTGTCCTCAATGTACAAAGATAGATAATAATAATATAAGCATAATATCATAGAGTAGGGGGAGAAGTGAAACTGCCCTGAATTTGGATGTAGTCCTTGATGAGCGAAAGTGGGTTTATAGACATTGGAAATGATGTGCATGTGACATTAGACAGAAGTGAAGGTGGTGGTAGAGGTTAGGTTCCATAATAACAGCACCCAGCGAAGAGGTTATCGTGGTGGTCGGTGTCGTAGTGGCTATGGTCATGGTTAAGTAGGACATGGCAGTCGTGGATTTTCTTTTCCTATAGGTCTGTTTGTATATTTTTGAGTCTCACCAATCGACAGAGCCTTTTGAAACTGTGATATCACCAGTGATGTTGTAGAGAGTTATATTGATGGGGTTGTTAGGGTTACTCATAAAAAAACATCTATAGAATTTAGGGATTTAAAATATACTAATCAAAGTCTTTTTAGAACATAAAAAAATGGAAATATGAATAAAAATAAAAGGAAAAAAAATAAAAAAACAACTAAAGTGAAAATAAATAGACTTAAAAGTCCTCATTGGCAGTTGGATCGTCCGGTGGTGGTGCTGGAGGCGAATTGTGGAAATGCTGGCAAATCTGTTGCAGAGTCGCCTCTATGTTGTCAAATCGCCGAGTGCAATAATACTCAAATCGATCCAGGTGGTCAGAAATTTCTGTTAATGAAGTAGCCGCATGAACTGGTTGGTGTCTTAGCGGTGGCAGAGACGGTGGGTCCTCATGAAATGAAGGGATATCATCAGGAACATCCTCGGGGTTATCCTCATCAGTGGATCGTGCTAGTCGGTATTGAGGAGGATCAAACCCGCGACGACGCTCTATCATCCTCATGTGAAGCATACTCGAGATGCCTTGTGGGGACATCTGGCCTATGAGTGTGAGTGATGAGGACTGTGTTGATGTGTTCACGAGCCCAAAGTGTCGAGCTAGTCGAGTCACATAAGGATCGATGCTGATGACTCCCTTTCGGTGCCATTTGGTCTGATGGCGAAAGGCAATGGTGATGAAGTATGCGAGATAAAAAATATGCCCTAGCCTCATGCTCCATAGAAAGTATGCATCGGGAGTGTTAACGACGCCGGTGTTCTCTCGTCGCCCTATTAAGGTGTGAGCTAAAAGGGTGTAGAGGTATCGCAATGCTGGAGAGAGAGCGGATGCCTTTGAACAGCTGGGATCATAGATGCCGATAGCAGGCATGAGGGCTGCCCAACAAGAGGAGGGTGCGTAATTGATATGACAGTGGAGATGGGGGAAATTGTCAACCTCTATGAAGTCTTCTGTATAAAGTCCCAAGGCGACTCCAAATTCTGGGACACTCAATTGTCATACAAGTCCGCCAAGACGAAATTGGATTGTGCCTGGGTCGTCATACTCTTCTATAACTGTTTGTAGCTAAAAGGTTGAACAAAGTTCCAAGGTGAGCTCTAGGTATGTCGGCTCAATGATGTCGAAAAGCGATTCCAATGAGCAGTAGCGAAGAGGGACTAAACTGATTCAGCTAGGTGGACTTGCTCTAATATGACCCAATCGATGCATCGGCCCACACCAAGGGGTCGGGCGCGTAGAATCTGAAATAATTCCTCTTGGGGCCCTGGTGGAAATTGAAGGAATGGATGGCATATCTCAGTGGTGCCACCCGAGATGTCGCTCCTAGGCCTTTCCACTTTTTAGAAGTGGAGACTGCAGCCTTTTTCCCATGAGTATTTGTCATAATGTCCTGCAAAAGTAAACTTAGAATTCAATTTGGATAAATCAACATAATGGGCAAACTAGGAAGCAACCAAATCAAACTTTAATTAAGCAGACAAAATAAGTAGACTCTTAACCCCTAGTGGAAACTAACAAATGATTACTGAATATAGACGAGCCAACAAAATATGTGTTAAATCAACAAAAAAATGACCTTAAAATATAGATGCAGAGTACTACGAATGTTTAAAACTTAACTTAGGCATAAAATCATCAACAAGAACCAATAATATCAGTGGATCAATAACAATGTATGAAATTAATAAGATAAACAGGAGTAAAGTAATGGGAATAATAATACTAAAAATACTAATAGTAATAAAACAACTAAAATATTGTAAAGCACTTAGGGGTGGAAAAGAGGGAACCAATAGTGGTGGTTAGTGGTGGCCGCGGCTGTGGACGGTGGTTGAACGGTCAGTGTTACCGGTTGAAGGTATGGGTGATTGTGTGAGTGGAATGAAGGAAAGAGAGAGGAGAGGAGAGGTTTTGTGGCTGTAGGGGGTGAATAAGGAGGAAGAAAGGGAAGGGGCAAGTGTGAGGAGGAAAGGATAGTGGGGAAAGTTCGTTGCCAGTGGCTCGTCGGAGAATGGTGGCCGGAGTAGAAGGGGTTGTGACTTGCGGCGGCTGTAAGAGAGATGAATAGTAAAGGGAGTGAAAAGGATGAATAGTGGGGGTTAAATAGGGGTGGAAAGAAATTAAGGTTAGGGGAGGGGAATAAAAGGGGCCATGGTCGTGCCGACCCCGTGTTGGTCCACACGGACGTGGAGTGTGCTCCTAGCCCGTGTTTTTCATGAAATTTTAAGTTAGTGTCGCACACGGCCCCTTAGACATGCTCGTGTGCCCAGGCCGTGTGGTGCACACGGCCACGTGGTGTGCATGGCCACATCGCATAGTCGTGTGCACGTTTCTTCACTTCTACCACGCCCGTGTTTGGTATACCATGCCCGTGTTCATGACTTGTTCTTGTGGTCTGATGATTTAAGTCAGTATCGCACACAGCCTGTGGACACCCCCGTGTGTCTAGGCTGTGTGACCCACACGGCCACATCGCACAGCCATGTAGTGCTTCATTCGCTTCTCTCATGCTCGTGGTAGGTCCAACATGCCCATGTCTAGTAATCCGCATTGCGCACGGCTTTTGGACACGGCTGTGGCATACGTCCATGTTGTATTCTAACTTGTTGAAAGTTTCAGTTGTTTGTGCAAGTTCCCATACAACCTCAGGCACGCCCGTGTTCATGACCATGTGCTTTCCACGGCTGCCTCGTATGGCCGTGGTGATTTAATGTATGCCGTGCCACTATTGATTTTTTGGGGAATTAAAGTGCAATTTCACCACAGTCTGGGACACGCCCGTGTCCCGTAGCTGTGTGATGCACACGGCCATGGCTATTTATCACAGCCCGTGTGTCATCCTGTCTTGGGGAAAATGGTTGTCCCATTTTAGCACGGCTATGGCCACGCCTGTGTCTTCTACCCGTAGTGAGCACACGGTCTAAGGCACGCCCGTGTGCCAGGCCGTGTGTGCCAAAAATACCTGCAGTTAATTTATATGAAAAAGTTAGAAAAATAAACTAATGTTATTTAGTGGGGTTAGTGCTTGGGTTGCCTCCTAAGGATCGCTTATTTAGAGTCTATGCTCGACTTTACCTTGTGGGTATGTTTAGGCAGGTTCGCGGAGCCGTAGCTCCTCTCCATTGTCTTTAAAATCCTCATTATTATAAAGTTTAAGACGATGTTCATTTACCTTGAAAGCGCCTTGGGTTGGGTGACTTACCTCTACTGTGCCATATGAAAAGACGGTTTTAACTACGAAAGGACCTGACCATCGTGATTTAAGCTTCCTAGCAAACAATTTGAACCTTGAGTTATATAGCAGGACAAGATCTCCAACTTCAAATTGCTTGTGTTACTTTAAATGAGTATCATGGTGGCCCTTCGTTGCTTCCTTGTATAATCGTGAGTTCTCATATGCATTAGCTCGCCATTCATCTAACTCGTTCAACTGCATCAATCTCTTTTCACCTGCGTGTCTGGGATCAAAGTTCATAAATTTTATAGCCTAAAATTCTTGATGTTCTAATTCAAATGGTAGATGACAACTCTTCCCATAAACAAGTCTATAAGGAGATGGTCTTATGGGGGTTTTAAAAGCAGTTCTATAGGCCCATAAAGCATCATCTATTTTCTTTTGGACGTGTAAATGTCCATAAAGCATCATCTATTTTCTTTTGGAGATGTATCAGCCCATAAACAAGTCTGTATGAACATGTAAATGTCGTTTTCTCTTGGTCCTCTGGAGCTATTGGGATTTGGAAATAACCAGAGAGTCCATCTAGGAAGCAATAATACATCTGATCAATGAACGGTAAGGGAAAGTGATCTTTTCTTGTGGCATCGTTTAATTTTCTATAGTCAATGCAAACTCTCCATCCTGTGATTGTTCGCATTGGAATTAGTTCGCTCCTCTCATTTGCCACAACAGTCATGACTCCTTTCTTAGGAACAACCTGCACAGGGCTCACCCAAGAACTGTCAGAAATAGGATAAATAATTCCAGTATCTAGAAGTTTAATTACCTCGGCTTTTACAACTTCTTTCATATTGGGATTTAGTCGCCTTTGAGCTTGCACACAAGGTTTATATTCATCTTCCATTAAAATTTTATGTGTCCAGAAAGAAGGCTTGATCCCTCTTATGTCAGAAATCTTCCAAGCTATGGCTCTTTTGTGCTCCTTCAACACTTGGTGTAACTCGTCCTTTTCGGTTGGCTGTAAATCTGAAGCAATAATCACTGGTAAGGTGGAATTATTTCCAAGAAATGCATATTCTAAGTGATTTGGTAGTTGCTTTAATTCCAATTTAGGAGGTTCTTCAATAGAGGGTTTTAATTTTAATTCATTGTTTACCTCAATACCCTCATAGCTCTTCTGTCTCAGTGAAGGCTCATTGGAATTTAGTTTAGCTTTTATCTTACCTATTGCAGAATCATCATGATTTACCTCCTCTTCTTGGGCAAGACATAGTTCCAACGTGTCCCTATGTACGATTTCTTGTAGAGAATCTTGAATAGCATGATCAATAAAATCAATAAAATAACAAGAGTCATCTCGTTCCCTAAAAAATCTCATGGCATCATAAATTTTAAAAATAATTTCTTCGTCACCTACCCTAAGCACAAGTTTACCGTCACCCACATCAATAACAGCCCTAGCAGTGGCTAAAAATGGGTGACCTAAAATTAAAGGCACCTCAACATCCTCATCCATGTCAAGCACAACAAAATCAATAGGGAATATGAACTTGTATCCTTTTACGAGTACATCCTCGATAATACCCCTAGAATATTTAACAGATCTGTCAGCTAGTTGAATACTCATCCTAGTAGGTTTTGGTTCCCCAAGGCCAAGTTGCTTGAACATTTTGTAGGGCATCAAATTAATGCTAGCGACTAAATCAGCTAATGCATTCTCAACATTTAAACTACCAATTAAGTAGGGAATAGTAAAACTTCCTGAATCTTTCAGTTTGGTTGGCAGTTTATTTTGGAGTATGGCCAAGCACTCATCGTTGAGTTCCACTGTAGACAATCCTTCAAACTTCTTTTTATTTGTTAGAAGCTCCTTAAAAAATTTTGTATATGTAGGCATCTGCGAGGTAGCTTTAACAAAAGGTAAGTTAATATGTAATTGTTTAAACAGTTCAAGAAATTTACCGAATTGTGCATCCATGCTGTCCTTCTTCAACTTTGCTGGGTACGGGATTTGTGGTTTATATTCCCTTAGCACCAGTTTTTCATTGTTTTTAGATTTTACTTCCTCATCTTCTTTTCTATCCGCTTCTTGTGGCAGCTTCTTTTCAGATTCAGCTAGCACTTTCCCACTCCTTAGTGTAACCGCTTTCACATGCTCTTTTGGGTTGGGTTCGGTGTTACTAGGTAGACTTCCTGGTGGTCTCTCTGAATTCATCTTAGCCAGTTGTCCTATTTGATTCTCAAGCCCTTGAATTGATGCTTGCTGATTTTTAAGTGCAGTTTCAGTGTTTTGAAAATGGGTTTCCGCTACTGAAATAAACTGTCATCATCTCCTCAAGGTTCAGTTTTCTCTCTTGCTGGTAAGGTTGTTGTTGGAAGCCCGGAGAGGGTGGTGGTCTTTGATTCCCTTGGCCTCCCCATGAGAAATTTGGGTGGTTCCTCCAACCTGCATTGTAAGTGTTACTGTAAGGATTATTTTGAGGTTGAAGATTATTACCCGTATAATTCATTTGCTCGTTCTCCATGTTATGGTCGTAGGGTGGATATTCTAAATTGTTCATTCCACCTCCACTTGCATCGCGTTGCATTACTGGATGAACTTACGTAGTACCAAGTAAACCATCAATTTTTCTATTCAAAAGTTCTACTTGATTTGAAAGCATAGCAACTGAATCAACGTTAAAAACGCCGGCCGCTTTTGTCAGCTTTGTCCTTATGACTTGCCACTGATAATTATTCAGTGACATTTCTTTTATGAACTCATAAGCCTCTTCAGGTGTCTTATTATTGATAGTTCCACCAGCAGCTACGTCAATCATTTGTCTCGTCAAGGGATTCAAACCGTTGTGGAAAGTTTGAACTTGTAGCCAAAGAGGTAACCCATGATGAGACACCTTTTCAATAGATCCTTGTATCTCTCCCATGCATCATAAAGTGTTTCTAAATCCATCTGCATAAAAGAAGAGATATCACTCCTCAATTTGGCCGTTTTGGCCAGCGAAAAGGATTTAAGTAAAAATTTTTCGGTCATTTGTTCCCAAATAGTGATTGACCCTCGTGGTAACGAGTTCAACCACTGTTTAGCCTTATTCCTTAATGAAAAGGGAAATAACAGAAGGCGAATGGCATCATCAGAAACACCATTTATTTTGAAAGTATTGTAAAGAAATTGGCCAAATGAGTATTTGAGTCTTCATCCTACAAACCATCAAACTAGACAAATTGTTGAATCATTTGTATCGTGTTAGGTTTCAGTTCAAAATTATTTGCAGCAATTGTAGGTCTAACAATACTTGATCCAGCTCCTGTTAAATTAGGCTTAGCATAGTTGTACATTGTATGAGGAGTAGGATTCTGATTCACTGGATTTGCGGCAACCACAGGAGGCGGCGGATTATTTTGATTTTCAGCCATCTCCTCGGTTGTAGTATGGATATCGTCCTCTTTCTCTTTCTCTATGTATTGTAGACTTCACTTTATTTCTCTTCGGTTTCTGCGAGCTATGCTCTCAATCTCATTGTCAAAAAGCAAAGGTCCTGATGGGTTCCTCCTAGTCATAAACTAGAGACACCTGCTAGAAGCAATTAAAAAGAAAAATTTAGAAAAGAAAATTTAAACTAAAAACAACAAGTAAATTGCAATAAAAGTAAAAATGGCTAAAGTAATAAAAATCAAGCGTTCCTAATATCTTAGTCCCCAGCAACGGCACTAAAAACTTGATGGTTGCTAAACTAACTAAAAATTCGACTAAGGCAAGCGCACCTATCGAACAGTAGTATAGTTATGGTGAGACCGGAAATATCGTATCCATAAGGACTAAAAATACTAGTAATTACCATCTTTTTATTATCAAGCCTAAAAAGTAAAGGAATGTTTTTAACCAAAACTAATTATCCAATTAACTAAGAACGCGACAAAAGTAAAAGTTGGAAAATACTTTTTGGAAAACCGATGGAGAAGACAATACCCAAGGAAAAATCCACCTAGACTTCACTATTTACTTCTGAATTAGACGATTTATTCACTTGACTTAATCCGTAGAAATCTCTGATTTATGTTATTATCTCTCTCGAGACTAAAAACAACTGACTCTAGGTTGATTAACTAAAATCTCTTTTTAATTAAAACCCCTATATTCGCATTAACTCGATCTATGGATTCCCTTATTAGATTTGACTCTAATCTAGTAGATTTATGTCGTCCTATCTCTAGGATTGCATGCAACTCCGCTTAATTATGGATGATCTATTCTTAAAAAGGGACTTTTGCTCCACTGAATAAGCACATCAAAACCTGAATTAATATCCTAAAATATTAAAAGAATGATTAAATCTCACATTTAAGAATAAGAAGAAGTATTTATCATATAATTCAAATAGTAATAAGTTCCGTCTTAGGTTTCATCTTCCATGGGTATTTGGGGAGTTTAGTTCATAATAATGGAAAACATCTCAAAATTGGGAAAACAACAAAACATAAAGAAACCCAAAGAACTTCTAAGGAAATTGAATGGAGATCTTTAGTCTTGAAGTAGGTCCTACTTTTGAGCTGATTCCGATGGCTGTCCTTGAGTATTTTCTGCTTTCTACTCTGCGTGTCCCCCTTGATCCTCTTCTAGGGTGTTTATTTAGACTTTGGAATGCCCAAAATAGCCAAAAATTAGCCTTTTCCGAATAGAATTAGACTTTGGCTCAATAGGGACACGGCTGTGTGCCACGCCCGTGTGAAGGTCCTTAGGCCGTGTGTAATTCTGACTTGGTTTAATGTCGACACGGCCATGCCACATAGGTGTGTGGCCTAATGACACACGGGTGTGTGGATTATCCATGTGGAAGTGCTTAGGCCATGTGAAACACTGAATTAGACCCAATTTGTCCCTTTTTTTGGCCCATTTCTTGCTCCTTTTGCTATCCTAAGCTCCCCTGAGTATGAAACATGAAATTAAAGGATTAGGATCATCAAATTCATTAAATATTATGATAATCCTTCCAAAAATATGCCAAGCATAGAGTAAAAACATGTATATATTATGGTTTATCAACTTCGTATGATAAGATGAAGCATCTTGTGGTTAAACCCAGCTCTCAGGGAGAGGGTCTCATTGTTCGTGGGAGACAAGATCGGAATGCTGATAATAATCGTGGAAGGACACATGAACAAAACCCTCGCAGTAAATCTAAGGGTAGATTGAAGTCTTCAAACAGAGGTAAAACTTGTAACCTCTGCAAGAAGAAAGGGCACATTAAATTTGAGTGCTATAAGCTACAGAACAAGATTAACAGGGAGGCTGCGAATCAAAAGGGAAAACAACCAGAAAATTTCAGTGAAGCTGATGTTACAGAAGACTACAGCGATGGTGAACTTCTAGTCGCTTCTGTCAACAATTTTAAAGTAAGCAAGGAGTGGATACTTGATTCAGGCTGCACCTTCCACATGAGTCCCAATCAGGATGATTTACAACTTACGAAACATTGTCTGAAGGTGTTGTTTTGATGGGAAATAATGCTTCATGTAAAATTACAGGTGTTGGAATAATTAAATTTAAGTTGTTTGATGAAGTTGTTAGAACACTTAGTGACGTACGACATGTTCCAAAATTGAATAGAAATTTAATTTCGTTGAGTACTCTTAATTCAAAATGGTGCAAATACACAGTTGAAAGTTGAGTTTTAAAGATTTCCAAAGGTTCCCTTATTGTGATGAAAGGGCAGAGAAAGACTACCAAGTTATATATTTTGCAGGGTTCTACTATTGCTGGTGATGCAGCTGTCGCTTCCTCTTCCTTGTCAGATGATGATATTATTAAACTTTGGCATATGCGCCTAGGGCATATGAGTGAGAATGGCATGACAGAATTGAGCAAAAGAGGACTTCTTGATGGGCAAGGAATTTACAAACTGAAGTTCTATGAGCACTGTGTTTTTGGGAAGCAAAAGAGAGTTCGATTCACCAGAGGAATCCATAACACGAAGGGAACATTGGAGTATATTCATTCTGATCTGTGGGGGCCATCTAGAGTGCCTTTGAGAGGTGAAGCTAATTATATGCTAACTTTTATTGATGATTTTTCTAGAAAAGTTTGGGCATTCTTCTTAAATTAGAAAAGCGATATGTTTTCTGCATTTAAGTCTTAGAGAATTATGGTTGAAAAATAGACGGAATAACAAATAAAATACCTTTGCACAGAAAATGGCCTAGAGTTCTGTTCTGATGAGTTTAATAGACTGTGCAAGTTAGAAGGGATCGTGAGACACTTGACAGTTCATCATACTCCACAACAAAATGGCGTTGTAGAACGAATAAATAGAACGATCATGGAGAAGATTCGATGTATGTTGTCAAATGACAACTTACCAAAGTCATTTTGGGTAGAAGCAGCCTCTACTGCATGTTTTTTGATCAATGGATCTCCATCCGTTACCATTGAGAAAAAAACTCCACAAGAGATATGGTCTGGTAATCCTGCTAATTATTTTGACTTAAAAATCTTTAGGTGCCCTACATATGCTCATGTTGATAATGGAAAATTTGAACCGAGATCCATTAAATGTGTTTTTCTTGGTTATAAAGCCGGTGTAAAAGGGTATAAGTTATGGTGTCCTGAAAATAGAAAAGTTGTGATTAGCAGAGATGTCGTTTTTGATGAAACTGCTATGCTACCTAACTTATCTCTTAAAGACTCTTCCAATAAAGAAAATCAAAAGCAGGTGGAGCATCAAATTAATACAAATTTGACTCTTTAAGCCAGTACAAAAATTGAGAATAGAGTTGCTTCTTCACCATAATACTCTATTGCCAAAAATAGAACTAGAAGAGAAATTAAACCTCTCAAGAAGTATGCCAAGGCTGATCTAGTTGCTTATGCTTTAAATGTGGCTGAAGATATAGATGCAAACCGAGAACCATCTAATTATTCTGAGGCAATTAGCTGTGAAGACTAAGAAAAGTGGATGTTTGCTATGCAAGAGGAGATGGAATCACTCTACAAAAACGGAACATAGGATCTTGTGAAACTTCCTAAAGGTAAAAAGGTTGTTCGTTGTAAATGGGTGTTTAAAAAGAAAAAAAGGGACTTCAAGAGTTGAAGAACCCAGATATAAAGTAAGGCTTGTTGTAAAGGGTTATAGTCAAATTCCAAGAGTGGACTTCATAGATATGTTCTCCCCAGTTGTGAAGCATAGTTTGATTCAATCTTTGCTTGGTATTGTGGCCATGCATGATTTGGAGCTTGAGCAGTTAGATGTAAAAACTGCATTTTTGTATAGATAACTTGAGGAGGACATTTACATGCAACAACTAGAGGGTTTTATAGTCTCAGAAAAAGAGGACTATGTTTGCTTGCTGAAAAAGTCCCTTTACGGTTGAAACAGTTACTGAGACAGTGGTACAAGAGGTTTGATTCCTTTATGGCTTCTCATGATTTTAAAAGAAGTAGTTTTGATAGTTGTGTTTACTTTAAGAAAAACAGTGATGGTTCTTTGGCATATCTACTTCTTTATGTTGATGACATGTTGATAGCAGCAAAAGATAAAGGAGAGATAAGAAAGGTTAAATCCCAACTAAGTGAAGAATTTGAGATGAAAGATTTGGGACCAGCAAAGAAGATACTTGGTATGGAGATTCTCAGAGATAGAAAACCAAGTAAATTGTACCTAAGTCAAAAGGGGTACATTGAGAAAGTTCTTTGCAGGTTCAATATGCAGAGTGCTAAGCCTGTTAGTACTCCTTTAGTAGCCCATTTCAAACTTTCATCGACTTTGTCTCCACAATCAGATGATGAGATTGAGTACATGTTACATGTTCCATACTCTAGTGTAGTGGGATCTCTCATGTATGCTATGGTTTGTTCACGTCCAGATTTATCATATGCAGTCAGTGCAGTTGGCAGATACATGGCAAATCCCTGTAAAGAACACTGGAATGCAGTTCAGTGGATTTTAAGATACTTACGAGGTACTACTGATGTCTGCTTACAGTTTGGAAGAACTAGAGATAGAGTCATTGGGTATGTTGATGCTGATTTTGCTAGAGACCTTGATAGAAGAAGATCTCTCACGTGTTATGTCTTTACAATCGGAGGTTGTGCAATTAGTGTAAAGCAACTTTGCAAACTACAGTTGCTTTGTCTACCACTGAAGCTGAGTACATGGTGATTACTGAGGCTTGTTAAGAAGCTATTTGCTTGAAGGGACTCTTTAGTGAACTAAATGAAGACCTTCAAATCAGTACAACATTTTGTGACAGTCAGAGTGCAATCTTCCTTACAAAAGATCAAATGTTTCATGAGAGAACAAAACACATTAATGTTCAGTATCATTTTGTTCGTGATATTATTGCTCATGGTGATATGGTTGTGAGCAAAATTAGTACTCATGAAAATCCTGCAGATATGATGACTAAGTCACTTCCTATAACCAAGTTTGAGCATTGCTTAGACTTGGTTGGTGTTCATTGTTGAAGTTAAACCCTTAAGGGATTTTATGGAAGAGGTGGAGAACTTGTTCATTGAGAGTTCGCGATAAAGAACTTGCTCATTAAGAATTCGTGTCAAGGTGGAGATTGTTAGAATTAAATGACCGGAATCCTTATTTAATTAAAATACAGTGGTAAAATAAAATAAAAGTAAAATCTATATAGAACTACACTTATTTTATTTTATTTTAGAATAAGGTTTTTTAAACCTTATTAAACTCCATCTATTTTATATTGATTAGAATAAGGTGTTTCAATCTTACTAGAATATGGCTTTACAAGCCTATAAATAGACATAATCTATTCCTCTTGTAATAATTCGAATTCGACATAGTGAATTTTCTTCTCCTCTGCCCGTGGTTTTTTTCTCGAAAGGGTTTCCACGTAAAATCTTTGTATTTTTATTTTATTTTATTTTCACAAAAGGGTTTAGAGAATTCATTTTTTACTCCCTGTATTAGAAGTGTTTAAATGGCATGTACATAGACAAAGTGAATTTTATACTAAGTTTGTAAAGTTTTCATGATTGTGAATAATGCTTTTAATGTTTTTAAGATAAGTTGTGGTCATGATTCGATTTGGCCATGTTTTAAAGATGAATTTATGTTCAAATGAGTGTTCATAAGGTTTTATATGTTATAATGATGTTTGGGGATGGTTAAAGTGTTTTTTAATCAATTGTTAGGTCTCCTACATCAAGTATCGAGACTAGATCCCTCAAGTATGGAGATTGGAAAGTCAGTATCTAAAAAGATATGGTGAAGCTATGCCAAGTCTCGAGACTTGCCTTTCAAGTCACAATACTAAATGTAACACCCCTTACCCGTATCTGACGCCGGGATAGGGTTCGAGGCATTACCAGACTTAAACATTCACAAACATGCAAAATCGGGTCACAAAATTTTGTCCAAAATTTAAACTTTTCAAATACATGTATACTGTCCCTTATATAGGCCTTTGAGGCCTAAAACATACATCAGGGTGGTTTGGGACTAACTGAGAAATTTAGAAAGTTTTGGGAAACTTAAAAAAATTTTCATGAAATAGGGTCACATGCTTGTGTGGAAATAGGGACATGCCAGTGTGTCTCCAACACGCCCGTGTCCTCAGGCCGTGTAACTCTTTGTTTATGATGTTAGCAAAACAAATTGAACCACTCGGCAAGATCACACACCTGTGTGCTAGGTCGTGTCCTCCACACGGTTGAGACACATGGCCGTGTCTCTTCCCGTGTGGCTAGCACTTAGGCTATTTTCCAAGCCTTTTTGTTACCATTAATACCTCACATACTTAAATACATTATAGACACATACAATGTAGCATCAAGTAAATGATTAAACATCCTCCCTTAAAACTCAATTGTAATATTCATATATCATCATACATGTGTTTTGCTTACTCATTTTATACCAAGTCTAAATACACCAATTCGCAATCAATTGAACATGTCATTTTGATTATTACTTATACATTTATACCATGCTTGCCTAAGTCATTCCACACAAATTTCAAGTTCAAGCATTATTGACTTATTGCCATATCACACTTTTATTTTCTGACCACTTCGTTTGGTCATAAGACATTCATCAAACATACATACCGTAATACTAACTATTCATGTCAAACAATTATAATCACATGACCACATCACAAGGTATCAATAAATAGCTTGGATAAATAGGCTTACAAGCCATAACCCATACAAGCCACATCTCATGGCTAAACACAACAAATCAATTTAAGCCAACATCTTGGCCAAATCAAAAGAATACACATCATAATGACTAAGTCCCTATACATGCCACTCACTTGAAGACATTAAGATTCAAAAATACTCCAAAGGTGGTAGCCTGATAGTGTGATGCTGCCTCCGGCAATCTCCAACCCTGAGCCAACCTGACAACACTAAAGAAATGGAGAGGAGGGAGTAAGCTTAAAGCTTAGTAAGTCCATATGAAAATATTAAGCAAATTGCAACATGATTCCATGGTAATATAACCATTATTATACTTTTACTTATATTCTGGTAATGCTATTTTCTCAAGTCATAGTCACTAAATCATTAATATCTTGAGCTACAGAACTCCAAATTAAGATCCGTTAATTTTCCCTAAAACTAGACTCGATATATTCTTACCATAAAATTTTCAGAATTTTTGGTTTAGCCAATAAGTACAGTTTATTCTTTAAAGTTACCCCTATTCTGCTGTTTGACAGCTTCGACCTTTCCTCACTAAAATATATTTATATCTTAGTACGGGATTCAGATCATGTTCCCGTCTATTTATTTTGAAAATAGGCTCATTTAGAATTTATTCATATAAATTATAACCCATAATAATTTTTTTTCAATTTTTAGTGATTTTCCAAAGTTAAAATAGGGGAGCACGAAATCACTCTGATCCTATCTCACAAAAATTCAAATATCTCATAATATGAAATTATTTTGCTTACACTGTGTCCTATATGTGAAACTAGACTCAATAAGATTTAATTTCATATTTCATTCAATTTCTAATTCGATTTCCATATTTTTTGGTGGATTTTCAAAGTCACACAATTGCTGCTGTCGAACACTGTTTTAGTGCAATATTATGATGACTATCATAGGATGACAAAATAACATGATCACCAATATTATTCATCATTCAAACATTCTAGCTCATTAATCAAATATTCATATATATATATACA
The DNA here is from genome assembly GCF_007990345.1 of Gossypium hirsutum. Taxonomy (NCBI): domain Eukaryota; kingdom Viridiplantae; phylum Streptophyta; class Magnoliopsida; order Malvales; family Malvaceae; genus Gossypium; species Gossypium hirsutum. Next base: position 15,635,564 of record NC_053429.1, read on the forward strand.
TGAATATACTTTCTCGCAATATATCATCCTGTAGCAAGGCATTACTCATGGGTATAACGTAGGTACCTGTACATTCTCGTAACATATCAAATAACTTTACCTTCATTATCATGCTCATCATGGGACTTTCATCGCATCATCCATTGTGATACCCGTTGAACACTTGGAATACTATTAGATACATGAAAACTTGCACATATGTGCCAAATAAACATACGTTGCCAAAGCTACCTTATAACATGTAACACATCCATAATGAACTCGGACTTCTCAACGAGCTCGGATGTTACATCTATCGCATCCATTATGAACTCGGACCACTCAACGAGCTTGGATGCTCGCATCCATAATGAAATTGGACCACTCAATGAGCTCAGATGCCACATATATCATGAACTTGGACCACTCAACAAGTTCGGATTCTCACATATATCATGAACTCGGACCGCTCAATGAGCTCCGATTTCTTAATTCCTCGTGACATGTCACTTGTATCCTAAACTATTCATAAGGTTAAAATGGGGTTTTTCTCATTGCACATAGCATCTTCATCGTACTTGTTCGTATCGTTGTAGATAATGACCGTAATATCTTTCATGCTTACAAATTCACCATTCTCATATTCATGAAATAATCATGGCATTGTTCATAATAACATTTAGGCATTTTTCACATAATACAATCATCATACCAACTTACCTCGAATGCGAGCACGACTATTTATTCCGATTTAGTCCATAATCTCATTCATTTCCAATCTATGCCCGAATCTCATTTTCCTTGATCTATAATATCATATTTAGCTTAATAATTAGTCACATCATTCATATGGGTCCAAAAATCATACTTTTACAAATTTTTATTTTGACCCCTAAATTTTCACATATTTACACTTTTACCCCAATGCTCGTAAAATGATTTTCATTCAATTTCTTTGTACTTTAAGCCTAGACATATCATTTTGATAACTATAGCAGCCCATAATTTCCACTCAATCACACTTTTATGATAAATTTTATAACTTTTACGATTTAGTCCTTTTAAGCATTTTCACCGAAAATCACTTAGAGAAAGTCGTTTATTTAACACCCAACATTCATTTTTTACCATTAGACATCAAAATACATGGATGAAATACATGGGTAAATTTTTAAACATCAATCCTAGCTCAAATAAATGGTAGAAATAGATAGATCTTGTTACGTGGATTTTAAAAACGTAAAAATTATTAAAAACGAGGCTAGAATGGAATTACAATCCAGCTTGAAAGCTTGAAAAACCTTAGCTATGTCTTCTCCATGCAAGTTTCAGCCATGGGGTAGAAGATGGACAAAAAATGGCTTTTAATTTTGTTTTTAACTCATTTTAATTACTAAATGACCAAAATGCCCTTAACTTAAAAATATTCCATTTCACCTATTTCATGTCCATTTTTGTCAAAAAATTAACCAATGGTCTAATTACCATTTAAGGACTTCCAATTTAAAATTTCAAATCAATTAGACACCTCTAACATGTAGAACTCAACTTTTACACTTTTTACAATTTAGTCCTTTTGACAAATTGAGTGCCCAAACATCAAAATTTTTGAATGAAATTTTCACAAAATCATCTCGTGAAAGTAGATCATAAAAATATAATAAAAATAAGTTTTCTTACGTTGGATTTGTGGTCTCGAAACCACTGTTCCGACTAGGCCCTAATTCGGGATGTTACAACTTACTCCATTGCACTCGTACAACTTGTATTTTTAGTCATTTTAAGCCGTCATAATTTCATTTTATGTTTTGGGCATGTCCAACCACTTAGGCAATGATTCAAAACAATTTTAAAAATGTGTTCAAGATTTTTTTTTAAATATTAAAAATTAATTTATCAATTTTTATTAAAGAGTAAAATGATGATTTTACTAAAAAGAAATAGTAACGAAAAAATGTGAATGTGACCTGACTTATTTCTGTTGGATGACTATCATTATAAGTACTGTTAAAACATTTGTCTCTTTGGAAGATTTGCAATCAGAATTGGCTATTTTAACCAAGAATTTTAGCTAATGTTTTAGAAATTGTATCTAGGAAAAATGGACGTACTGATGAAGCTCGTAACAAAAATAAAGGAAAGTTTTTCTTCTCTAAAGAATAACTAAAAGAAAAGAAGAGAGAGATCAACTGTCATGAATTCTATGGTTATGATCATATCCAAGCCAAATGTGAGAATAAGTTGAAAAGGAATGTGACTTGAAGTGGAGAAGATACTGAAAGTGATGATGCAACTACATTTTTTTCACTGTAAAAGAAAAAGTTATGGCTGTTGCAATATGTGAAGAGACTAACTATGTTTGTATTTGTGGAAGTGTCTATGAAGCACCTAAAACCCTCAGAATGGGATCTTTTATGCAAGATAAATGATAACCTAAGAGGAGAAATTACCGACTTGAACGAAGAAAGCCAAAAACTGAAGAAAGCTATTGAAGAAAAATATGTTCTAATAGTCGATCCAGAAGCTAAACTTGATGTAGAATATTTTAACTTTTATGATTTTTGAAGCTGCATTAGTTATATTTTCCCTTAGTCTTTAGGCAAATAAAATATCAGTCATTAATGCTTGGCAAATAAAGTAGGCAAAAATTTAAAAAATCAATTTAGAGTATCTTGATTTATAGCATATTTTTCTGTATTTTAATTTCAAAATCTTGCTATAAAAGTAGATGGCTTGGTTATTAAATAAAATGTATGATTTCTACAAGTTCTTTAAATGTTTTTAATACTTTTTTAACCAACAGATTGGTATCAAGAGCTATATCTTAAAGGACCTGTGAAATCAAACAACCAAAAAAACCCATAAACACTCTTCAACCATCTATATAAACACAAAACCATAACAATTAAAACATGAATATAGAAGCTTTCTTCACTGCAATTGCTTCTCCAATTTTTGAAGAAACAAATTATCAAGGATGGTGATAAGTCGTAGTTTATACATATTTTATCCCATGCTTAAGCACATTTTTGGATGAACTATCATTAAATTTGTGGAATTTGATGCTCCTAATCCTTTAATTTCATGTCTTATACTTAGGTGAGCATAGAAGAGTAAAAAGAACAAAAAACAGGCCAAAAACGGAGAAAATAGGTCAACGTGGGAAATCAACACGGCCTGGACTTTCTCACACGGGTAGACCACACGGTCGTGTCTATTTAACAGACTCTAAACACGGCCTAAGCCACCCATACGAGCGTGCCACACGGGCGTGTCCCTGTCGGGAGCAAGTCTAGTTCTATTCAGAAAAGGCCATTCTTGAGTGTTTTGAAGCATACTAAAGCCTATATAAACACTCCAGGAGGTACCTAGAAGAGAAAACACGGAGTAGGAGGCAATGAATTGCTCGAAGAAAGCCGATTGATCCATCTTAGAAGCCGGATTCTTCTTCAAGACTGAAGATCTCCCTTCAATTTCCTTCAGGGGTTTTTGGGTTTTCTTTATGTTTTGTTATCATTATTCTTCTGAGATGTTTTCTTTTACATATATGAACTAAATCCCCTAAATACTAAGACGGATCTTATTATTTTCTGAATTATATGATAAATACTTGATTTGTTCTTAATTATGTGTTTTTAATTCTTGCTTTAATATTCCAGGATATTGATTCAAGTATTGATGTGCTTATTCAGAGGAGCAAAAGTCCCTGTCTAAGAGTAGATCTAGCATAATTAAGCGGAGTTGATTGCACCTCTAGACATAGGGCGACATAAATCTGCCGGATTAGGGTCAAACCTAATAAGGGAATCTATAGATCGAGTTAATGTAACACTAGGGGTTTTAATTAGAAAGTGATTTCAATTAATCAACCTAGTGTTAGATGTTGGTAGCCTCGAGAGAGATAATAATATAAATTAGGGATTTCTACGGATCAAGTCAAGTGAATAAATCGTCTAATTCAGAGTCAAATAACAAATGAAGTCTAAGTGGAATTTCCCTTGGGTATTGTCTAAATCAATCAGTTTTCCCAAAAGTATTTCCCCAATTTACTTCTTGTGCATTCTTAGTTTAGTTAATTAGTTTAGATAAAACAAATCCTCTTATTTTTAGGCTAGGTAATAAAAAGAAAGTTAATATTAGTACTTTTAGTTCCTATGGGTTCGACATTCCGGTCTTGCTATAAACTATACTACTGTTCGATAGATGCGCTTGCCTTCATCGTGATGATAGTTAGTTTTCAAGTACAATCAATCATAAATATAAAACTTATCATGCATATATCAAGTTTTTGGCGCCGTTGCCGGGGAACTAAAATATTAGGAATGCTTAATTTTTAATATTTTAGCCATTTATTGCAATTTAAATTTTATCTTAGTTTTGTTAATTGCACTAAATTTTCTTTTGTTTTCTTCTGACAGGTTTTTTATAGTTTATGACTAGAAGAAACCCGTCAGGACCATTACTCTTTAACAGTGAGATTGAAAGCACAGCTTGCAGAAACCGAAGAGAAATAAGGCGAAACCTAAGAAACATAGAGGAAGGACAAGAGGAAGATATCCATAATACAACTGAGGAGATGGCTGAAAATCAGAATAATCATCTTCCTCCTGTGGTTGCTGCAGATCCAATAAATCAGAATTCTGCTCCTCATATTATGTATGATTATGCTAAACCTAATTTAATAGGAACTGGATTGAGTATAGTTAGACTTGTTATTGCTGCAAATAATTTTGAACTGAAACCTAACACGATTAAAATGATACAATAGTTTGTTCAGTTTGATGGTTTGTAGGACGAGGATCCAAATGCTCATTTGGTGAATTTTTTAGAGTTTTGCGACACTTTTAAGATCAATGGCATTTCTAATGATGCCATTCGCCTTCAGTTGTTTCCCTTTTTGCTGAGGAATAAGACTAAATAATGGTTGAACTCGTTACCACGAGGATCGATCACCACTTGGGAACAAATGACCGAAAATTTTTGCTTAAATACTTTTCGCCGGCTAAAACGGCTAAATTAAGCAATGATATTTCTTTTTTTGTGCAGATGGATTTAGAAACACTCTATGGTGCATGGGAGAGATACAAGGATCTATTGAGAAGGTGCCCTCACCATGGGTTACCACTTTGGCTACAAGTTCAAACTTTTCACAACGGCCTGAATCATTCGACTAGACAGATGATTGACGAAGCTGCTAGTGGAACTATCAATAATAAGACACCTGAAGAGAATTATGAATTTATAGAAGAGATTTCACTAAATAATTATCAGTGGAAAGTCACAAGGACAAAACCGACAAAAGAAGCTGGCGTTTTTAACATCGATTCGATCACTATGCTCTCTAATCAGGTAGAACTTTTGAATAGAAAAATTGATGGTTTACTTGGCTCTTCACAGGTTCACCCAGTAATGCAATGCGATACAAGTGGAGGTGGAACGAGAAATTCAGGATACCCACCCTATGGCCACAACATGGAAATCGAGCAATTAAATTAAATGGGTAATAATCCTCGACCTCAAAATAACTCATACAGTAACACTTATAATACAGGTTGGACGAACCACCTAAATTTCTCATGAGGAGGCCAAGGGAATCAGAGACCACCACCCCCTCTAGGCTTCCAACAACAACCTTACCAGCAAGAGAAAAAGCCGAACCTTGAGGAGATGATGAAAAAAAATTATTTCAATAGTGGAAACCCATTTTCAGAACACTGAAACTGCACTTAAAAATTAGCAAGCATCGATCCAAGGGCTCAAGAATCAAGTTGGACAACTGGCTAAGATGATTTCAGAGAGACCACCAGAAAGCCTACCTAGTAACACCGAACCCAATCCAAAAGAGCATGTCAAAGCAGTTACACTAAGGAGTGGGAAAGTGTTAACTGAATCTGATAAAAAGCCACTACAAGAAGCTGACAGAAACGAATGAGAGGAAGTAAAACCCGAAAACAATGACAATCCAATGCCAAAAGAATATAAACTGCCAATTCCATATCCAACAAAGTTGAAGAAAGACCGCATGGATGCACAATTTGGTAAATTTCTTAAACTTTTTAAACAACTGCATATTAACTTACCTTTTGTTGAAGCTATATCACAGATACCTACATATGTAAAATTTTCAAAGGAGCTTCTAACAAATAAAAGGAGGTTTGAAGACTTATCTACAGTGGAACTTAACGAGGAGTGCTCGGTCATACTCCAAAATAAACTGCCAACCAAACTGAAAGATCCAAGAAGTTTTACTATTCCCTGCTTAATTGGTAGTTTGAATGTTGATAAGGCACTAGCTGATTTAGGCGCTAGCATTAATTTGATGTCATATAAAATGTTTAAACAACTTGGTCTTGGGGAACCTAAACCCACAAGGATAAGTATCCAACTAGCTGATAGATCTGTTAAATATCCTAGGGGTGTTATAGAGGACGTACTTGTAAAAGTAGATAAATTTATATTCCCTGTTGATTTCGTTGTGCTTGACATGGATGAAGATGTAGAAGTGCCTTTAATTTTAGGGCGTCTATTTTTAGCCACTGTTAGGGCTATTATTGATGTGGGTGATGGTAAATTGGTACTTAGAGTAGGTGACGAAGAGATTATTTTTAAAATTTATGATGCCATGAGATTTTCTAGGGAACAGGATGGCTCATGTTATTTTATTGACTCTATTGATCATGCTACTCAAGATTCTTTTCACGAAATCGTACATAAGGACACATTGGAACTGTGTCTTGCCAAAGGAGAGGTGGAAGATGATGATGATTCTGAGATAGGGTATTAAGGTAAACAATAAACTTAAGGAAAAACCTTCTATTGAAGAACCTCCCAAACTGTAATTTAAACAATTGCCAAATCACTTGGAATATGCATTCCTTGGAAATAATTCTACATTACAATGATTATTGCTTCTAACTTGCAACCCAAGGAGAAAAAGGAATTGCTCCAAGTATTAAGAGAACATAAAAAAGCCATAGCTTGGAAAATTTTTGACATTAAAGGGATCAGCCCTTCTTTTTGCATCTACAAAATTTTAATGGAAGATGATTATAAGTCATGTGTGCAAGCTCAAAGACGACTGAACCCCAACATGAAAGAAGTTGTTAAAGCTGAGGTAATTAAACTCCTAGATGCTGGAATAATTTATCCTATTTCTGACAGTTCTTGGGTAAGTCTAGTGTAGGTTGTTCCTAAGAAAGGAGGCATGACTGTTGTAACCAATGAGAAGAATGAATTAATCCCAACAAGGACAGTCACAGGTTAGAGAGTTTGCATTGACTATAGGAAGCTGAATGACGCCATGAGAAAAGATCGCTTCCCCCTTCCATTCATTGACCAAATGTTGGAAAGATTATCCGGGCACATGTACTACTGCTTTTTAGACGGATTCTCTGGTTATTTTCAAATCCCAATAGCTCCTGAAGATCAAGAAAAGATGACATTCACATGTCCATACGGTACGTTTGCTTATCGTAGAATGCCTTTTGGATTATGTAATGCTCCTACTACTTTTCAGCGTTGCATGATAGCCATTTTTAACGAACTAGTAGAAGACATCATGGAGGTATTTATGGATGATTTCTCGGTATTCGGTAACTCTTTCCATCTTTGCCTTAAAAATTTGAAACGAGTTTTAATAAGATGTGAGGAAATGAACTTTGTACTTAACTGGGAAAAATGTAACTTTATGGTTTGATCGTGATTTTCGTGTTACAGGTTTTAAATACTTATAATTAATCGTTCTTGAAACTAACTATTATCATGATATAGGCAAGTGTACCTATCGAACAGTAGTATAGTTTTAGCAAGACTGGATTGTCAAACCCAAAGGAACTAAAAGTACTAGTAATGACTGTCTTTTTATTATCTAGCCTAAGAATAAGGGGGTTTTGTTTTAACTAACTAATTATCTAAACTAAGAATCCACAGAAAGTAGAATTGGAGGATTACTTTTGGAAAATGATTGAATTAAGACAATACCTAAGGAAAAATCCACCTAGACTTTACTTGTTATTCTGGCTCCGAATCGGGCGATTTATTCATTCAACTTATTCCGTAGATATCCCTAAGTTATGTTATTATCCCTATTCAAGACTAATAACATCTAATCCTTAGATTGAATAATTGAGACTTTTCTCTAATTAACACTCTAGGGTTGCATTAACTCGATCTATAGATCCCTCTATTGGGTTTCACCTTAATCCGGCAAAATCTTGTCACCCTATCTCTAGGAACGCAATCAACTCTGCTTAATTATGACAAATATAATCTTAGACAGGGTTTATTCCTCCTCTGAATAAGAGCTTATCTTGAATCAGTATCCTAGGATATTAAAACAAGAATTAAGAACACATAATTAAGAACAAGTTAAATATTTATCATACAATTCAGAAAATAATAACAAGATTCATCTTAGGTTTCATTCCCCTTAGGTATTTAGGGGATTTAGTTCATAACTAAAAAGGAAAACATCTCAGAAGAATAAAGAATACAAAACATAAAGAGAACCCAAAACTCCTGAAGGGAAATTGAGGGGAGATCTTCAGTCTTGATGATGAATCTAACTTCTAAGATGGAACAATCGGCTTTCTTCGAGTAATTCCTTCCTTCCTCCTTGTGTTTCCCCTTTTTTTCCTCCTCTAGGGTGTATATATAGGCTTTGGAATGCCTAAGAACCCTCGAAATTAGCCTTTTCTGAATTGGACTCAACTTGGGCTCAGTAGGGACACGCCCGTATGTTATTACTTCAAGCCATGCTTGAGCCTGTTAAATAGGTATGGCCATGTGGTCCACCCATGTGAGTCGTGCTTCGATTCTGCTAAATTGACACGGCCGTGTGGTCTGCCCGTGTGAGGAGGTCTAGGCCATGTTGAATTCGTACTTTGGCCCATTTTCTCTGTTTTTGGCCCGTTTCTTGTTCCTTTCGCTCTCCTATGCTCTCCTAAGTCTAAAATATGAAATTAAGGCATTAGGAGCATCGAATTCACCAATTCTAAGGGAAAATCATCCATAAAACGTGTTAAGCATGGGGTAAAAATATGTATAAATTACGATTCATCAAATGCCCCCACACTTAAGCATTTGCTTGTCCTCAAGCAAAATTCTCATTTCATAATCAAAATAAATCCTTCTCAACTTATAATTTTTCTCGATAATATCTCAAAATAATCCATAGGTAATCATACATTGAAAATTCAACGAAAAGAACATCAAAGTTTCAATCATTCCAAGTTGAGCACTTTATCATGAAAATATAGGTGTCTCCCCTCGTTTAAATAATTACCTTGGATTCAAAATGTCACAGAGTTTCACGTCCTCGCTAAAGATTCACTCAAATCACTCGAGGTGTTTAAGGATAATAAATGAAGCACTCAATAGTCAATAATGAAAAGTCATTATAATAGGCTTGCATGAAAATCAAATCTCCACCACTATAAATTGATATGATACATCAATCAAAAGGTCTTTAGAAGGTTGTAACGTGGCTTTGGTTAGAGGGTGTGGTCATAAGCTGAAAGAAACGGTTAGAATCGAGATTGAACTGAAAAATCACTTAATTAGAAAAAGATTTAGTCATTACTTGCGTACAACAGAGCTTCTTCTCAAAATATGGAATTTAAATACTTAAGCTCAAAAACAAAAATTACTACTAATTTGTATACCCATTTTTTTGAGAACAAGTTAAATAACATAGACTAACTATTAAGAACAAGACATAGCTGAGCAACTATTTCAATTCAAATCTCGACAAATATAGAGATCAAATTAATTTAAGGTATTTCAACAATAATGGGTTAAGGGTTAATATTAAGGGTAATACAAGAAATGACTTGTTAGGCTCAAGGGGGTTCACTAAGGGTTAATCGTGGAGGTAGGCTTTTCATGGCATGAGTGGGTTAATCCTAAGTGCCTTAATCATTTTGACACATCAAATCAAATGGTGTGGTCTTGACATGCATAAGCAAGCAAGTTCTAGAATAACAGTTTAATACTGACGCACTCAAAGCAATAATAAAAGTGAGCATGAAAGAATTAATAGATGCTCAAAAGGCTCAAAAATCTCACAAAAATTATGGCTTTTTGATGTTTAAAAACTTGTTAATTCCAACTCAAAGCAATACCTAAACTTCGAGGAAGACAACCTAAAATCTATGATTTTGTAACACCCCAAACCCGGCCCAGACGTTATGACCAAATCTGACGTGCCACATTGAAGTTAAAAATCTATGATTCATTTTCTTGTTGTAAAAACTGACTTTTGTTAAGCTAACAAAGTGAATGGAAGCTGGGCACCAGGTAGGAATCCGTAACAGAGGAGGTGAGCCATGAAGGCTGCTTAAATACCAAGCTCTTTGATTGGATCCAATCCTAGACATGCCCACGACCATTGCCACACTTGGTTATAACGAGTTGAAATTTATTTAAGTGGGAATTTTGCTAAATCGAATAATCGTGGTGTTGTGTTATTTCGAAATCAAGTATCGTTTTGAAAACACGTCCTAAGTCTAGCCCATTTGTTATCAACCAGATTAAAGTTATTAAAAATAATCCCAGAAAAGAAGTAAAAGAAAATAAAGTTAAAATGGCCTTATTACAAACCAAAAATAAATAATAAATAAAGAAAACTTAAAGAAAACCAAATGCTTATTTAAAAGCCCAAAGGTGATCACCGTGGCCACTCTGAATCCCCTCCAGCTCCAAGTCCCCAAATCAAGGCTCACCTGCAAGGTTAAGGAAAGGGGGTGAGTTTGGAAACTCAGTGTGCAACAAGCCCCTTTTAGAGCCCAAAACAATATCAGCCTGCTGGGCCTAAGCCCAAATCCAATCTCAACATATACTGGCCGAAGCCTTTTCATATTTCATATTTCATAATACTGGGCTGAAGCCTTTTCATATTTCATATTACTGGGCCGAAGCCTTTACTGTAAACGGTCTGGCCCATAGGCCCATTTCAATATTATATGCACTGTCAATGAGAGAATGAATGCAAGCCCATTTGGGGAGACTATTCGACCCACCATCCGCTACTCTCCACCCGTACCAACCAAGCTCTCCATGTGGGGAATAACTCAACCCACCCAACCAAAACTCTCCAGTGGCAGCATAGCTACTTTATCATATAACTGGAGGCCTTGTCTCTTTTTAATAACTGGGGCATAAGCCCTTTTCGGTAAACTGGGGCATAAGCCCTTTTGCACTTCCTCCATCCATATAAAAACCCAACCCAATGCATTTATGAATACATCATGTGCATATCATACATAACATGTGCATATCATACAGATCATGTGCATGTCATATCAATCATGTATATCAAAATCCCATGTATCAAATTCAAAATTCAACCCTAGGGGTATAATGGTAATTTTTTACCTGGGGCAAAATAGTCATTTTCATATCATAGGGGTAATTCCATAATTTTACCAAAAATAAGGGTTTTCCATGTTCATTAACGGTTATTAACAATTCATGTGTGCAAACAGTGATTCTGGCCCATTTTTAGCGAAACCGAGTTATTGGGCCTAAAACCTCTAATGGGCCCTACATAGCCGATTTTTTCATCTAGGCCTATTTAGCCTATAATTCGTAACGATATTAACAGTTTTAACATGCAATTTAACAGATTCCCATTTTCTACCAATTTTACCCAAATGGGCCAGAAAGCCTATTGGGCCCTATTTCAGCCCTTCGAGGCCCAACTTACCGTGAATGCCAAAAATTACGCTCTTACCTTTTCCAATGTTCCTGATCATCATCTTAGTGAATCTAACTAACTAATGAGCGTTCGCTTGCTCACAAGTCCTCGAAATGCCAGAATTTCAGCATTTCGGCTTTTCGGCATTTATCGCTTTAAGCTATGAAAAAGGGTTCGTTACACACCTGATTTGCGATATTCCTCGACGAAATCTCCTACACATTTTCTCCTATAATCAACCGTTAGTGGATCAGCTTACAATAATCAACCCAAATCAAGAACCATCTATAGTAAGCACTTACACATTCGGCCACCCTCCATAATGGCCTTAGAAACCTTACCTTTGCCGAAATTGATGACTAGCTCTAATTTCTCCGATGATCCAAACTAATCCAAGTCCACCCTACGCCTTGCTACTCCTCTACTATACAAACCATTAAAAGATTTAAAAGAAAAAACTCAATAAGACCCTTACTCACATTCGGCCACTTCCCCGAACTAGAGAGGTTTCGGCTTTTCTTAACCTCCATAATACCGAATTGATTAAGGCCACGAGCACTTACCAAGGTTCACCTACCCAAACGATTCCAATCCCGTGTTAACTCCGATTCAATGCAGTCCCAGCTCCAAAACACTAGCAGAAATCGCACCACAAGGATCATAAGAATCGGCCACCAAGTTACCCAAGGGTGCTGTGCTTTCGACTTTTGGATCACTGAAGAAAAAGTGGTTATGGACCAAAAAAGGGTGTTTACAAAAGAGTTGAAAGGCTTTTAAAATATCAAGAATCGGCTAAAAAGAAAAAGAACAAGTGTATACCTTTATAGAGAAATCGACTTCCTTTGACTCCTTCGGGATTTGGCTTGCTGCTATTCATTTAGCAATGAAAAGAATGATAGGTTCGGCTTTTACTATAAATGAAACAGAGGAAGAATAAGAGGTAGAGAGTTTGTGGAAGAAATAATGGAAGAGAAAAGAGAGGGATTTGCTTAAGAACAATCGGCACAAGTGAAAAGAAAGAAGGAAAAAAAAAGAGAAAAATGCCACCCTAAAACCCAATAGCCGAATTTGCACTACCTTCCCCTTGACCGGCCATCACTTCTCCCATTTCAAATCTCCTAAAATCTCTCCTAGATACG